>NW_025745761.1:284588-312088 GCF_021184085.1 Oncorhynchus gorbuscha | reverse complement strand
ACATGTAGCAGCACAACAACATGGTAGCAACACAATGTGATAGCAGCACAACAACATGGTAGCAACACAACAACAACATGGTAGCAACACAACGTGGTAGCAGCACAACAACATGGTAGCAACACAACAATGTGATAGCAGCACAACAACATGGTAGCAACACAATGTGATAGCAGCACAACAACATGGTAGCACACAACAACAATGGTAGCAACACAATGTGGTAGCAGCACAACAACATGGTAGCAACACAACATGGTAGCAACACAATGGATAGCAGCACAACAACATAGCAGTAGCAACACAATGTGATAGCAGCACAACAACATGGTAGCAACACAACAACAACATGGTAGCAACACAACAACATGGTAGCAACACAATGTGATAGCAGCACAACAACATGGTAGCAACACAATGTGATAGCAACAACATGGTAGCAACACAACAACAATGTGGTAGCAACACAATGTGATAGCAGCACAACAACATGGTAGCAACACAACATGGTAGCAACACAATGTGATAGCAGCACAACAACATAGCAGCACAACAACATGGTAGCAACACAACAACAACATGGTAGCAACACAACAACAACATGGTAGCAACAACATGGTAGCAACACAACGTGGTAGCAGCACAACAACATGGTAGCAACACAACGTGGTAGCAGCACAACAACATGGTAGCAACACAACGTGGTAGCAACACAACATGTGATGTGGTAGCAGCACAACAACATGGTAGCAACACAACGTGGTAGCACAATGTGTAGCAGCACAACAACATGGTAGAAACACAACGTGGTAGCAGCACAGCGTGGTAGCAACACAACATGACATGGTAAAAACACAACATGTGATGGTAGAGTTTGCTAAACAAATACCCACTGGATTGATGCAAATCATGATATCATTCTGCCAAAGTATGCACAGCACTTGGTAGTTAATTAATTGACAAGGTTTTTAGGAAAAGCCCATCCCTCTACCAGGAGGTTTTTAGGAAAAGCCCATCCCTCTACCAGGAGGTGTTTAGGAAAAGCCCATCCCTCTACCAGGAGGTGTTTAGGAAAAGCCCATCCCTCTACCAGGAGGTGTTTAGGAAAAGCCCATCCCTCTACAAGGAGGTTTTTAGGGAAAGCCCATCCCTCTACCAGGAGGTTTTTAGGGAAAGCCCATCCCTCTACCAGGAGGTGTTTAGGAAAAGCCCATCCCTCTACCAGGAGGTGTTTAGGAAAAGCCCATCCCTCTACAAGGAGGTTTTTAGGGAAAGCCCATCCCTCTACCAGGAGGTGTTTAGGAAAAGCCCATCCCTCTACCAGGAGGTTTTTAGGAAAGCCCATCCCTCTACCAGGAGGTTTTTAGGGAAAGCCCATCTCTCTACCAGGAGGTTTTTAGGGAAAGCCCATCCCTCTACCAGGAGGTTTTTAGGGAAAGCCCATCCCTCTACCAGGAGGTTTTTAGGGAAAGCCCATCCATCTACCAGGAGGTTTTTAGGGAAAGCCCATCCCTCTACCAGGAGGTTTTTAGGGAAAGCCCATCCCTCTACCAGGAGGTTTTTAGGGAAAGCCCATCCCTCTACCAGAAGGATTCCGTCCTCGTTCTCTGTATCGCAGATTTTATAAGTGAAGGGAACCAACCCAACGTACAGCCTGACAGATTTCTCCTCCCCCACTGTGTCATGTAGAGCCACAGCCACCTGTCATGAAAATGGGAGAGGACAGAGAGGGAGAGAAAGAGTATAGAGAGCAAGAGGTTAGAGAGAGGATAGAGAGCAGAGAGAGGACAGAGAGTCAAGTTTTATGGCTCCATTTTTAAACAGCCTTCATTATAGTAGGCCTAGGGTTAGGGTAGCAGACGTAGGGCTCAGGTTGAACCAGCCTTCATTTACCATTCCATTCTTGTGTTGCGGCTAAGGAGTATTGGTATCTCTGAGGGGTCTTTGGCCTGGTTTGCTATAACTACCTCTCTCAAAGAGAACATTGTATAAAGTCAGAACATCTGCTGTCTCAGCCAGTGCCTGTCACATGGGAGTACCCCAAGGCTCGATCCTAGGCCCCACGCTCTTCTCAATTTGCATCAACAACATAGCTCAGGCAGTAGGAGGCTCTCCTATCCATTTATATGCAGATGACACAGTCTTATACTCAGCTGGCCACTCCCCAAATGTTTTATTAAATGCTCTACAACAAAGCTTTCTTAGTGTTCAACAAGCTTTCTTAGTGTTCAACAAGCTTTCTCTACCCTTAACATAATTTAGAACACCTCCGAAACAAAGGTCATGTGGTTTGGTAAGAATGTCCCTCTCCCCACAGGTAAGATTACTGCCTCTGAGGGATTAGAGCTTGAGGTACTCACCTCATACAAGTACTTGGGAGTATGGCTAGACAGTACACTGTTCTTCTCTCAGCACATATCAAAGCTACAGGCTAAAGTTAAATCTAGACTTTTTATTTACCTTTATTTAACTAGGCAAGTCAGTTAAGAACAAATTCTTATTTTCAATGACCCACTGTTAACTGCCTGTTCAGGGGCAGAACGACAGATTTGTACCTTGTCAGCTCGGGGGTTTGAACTTGCAACCTTCCGGTTACTAGTCCAACACTAACCACTAGGCTACCCTGCCGCCCCAGGGGTTTAGACTTGGTTTCCTCTATCATAATCGCTCCTCTTTCACCCCAGCTGCCAAACTAATCCTGATTCAGATGACTACCCTACCCATGCTAGACTACGGAGATGTAATTTATAGATGGGCAGGTAAGGGTGTTCGAGCGACTAGATGTTCTTTACCATTCAGCCATCAGATTTGTCACCAATGCTCCTTACAAGACACATCACTGCACTCTATGCTCTTTAAATTGGTCATCTCTGTACCCGTCGCAAGACCCAGTGGTTGATGCTCATTTATAAACCCCTCTTAGTGTAACAGTATAGCTTCCGTCCCTCTCCTCGTCCCTACCTGGGCTCCAACCAGGGACACA
This sequence comes from Oncorhynchus gorbuscha, assembly GCF_021184085.1. NCBI lineage: Eukaryota > Metazoa > Chordata > Actinopteri > Salmoniformes > Salmonidae > Oncorhynchus > Oncorhynchus gorbuscha. Next base: position 309,105 of record NW_025745761.1, on the reverse strand, counting down.
TCAACAACTGCCTCCCACAAAGCATTGTTACCCATCACTCCACAAAAGCCACAACCCTTGCAGAGCAAAGGGAACAACTACTTCAAGGTCTCAGAGCGAGTGACGTCACCGATTGAAACGGTCAGTCCAGCCCCGAAGGTCAGGACTACAGGTCAGTCTACAGGTCAGACTACAGGTCAGTCCAGCCCTGAAGGTCAGGACTACAGGTCAGTCTACAGGTCAGACTATAGGTCAGTCCAGCCCTGAAGACAGGACTACAGGTCAGACTACAGGTCAGTCCAGCCCTGAAGACAGGACTACAGGTCAGTCCAGCCCCGAAGGTCAGGACTACAGGACTACAGGTCAGTCCAGCCCTGAAGACAGGACTACAGGTCAGTCCAGCCCTGAAGACAGGACTACAGGTCAGTCCAGCCCCGAAGACAGGACTACAGGTCAGTCTACAGGTCAGGACTACAGGTCAGTCCAGCCCTGAAGTCAGGACTACAGGTCAGTCCAGGTCAGTCTGACAGGTCAGACTACAGGTCAGTCTACAGGTCAGTCCAGCCCTGAAGACAGGACTACAGGTCAGTCCAGCCCTGAAGACAGGACTACAGGTCAGGACTACAGGGTCAGGTCAGTCCAGCCCTGAAGAAGACAGGGACTACAGGTCAGTCCAGCCCCAGGACAGGTCAGGACTACAGGTCAGTCCAGCCCTGAAGACAGGACTACAGGTCAGTCCAGCCCTACAGGTCAGGACTACAGGTCAGTCCAGCCCTGAAGACAGGACTACAGGTCAGACAGGTCACAGGTCAGACTACAGGTCAGTCTAGCTGAAGACAGGACTACAGGTCAGACTACAGGTCAGACTACAGGTCAGTCCAGCCCTGAAGACAGGACTACAGGTCAGACTACAGGTCAGACTATAGGTCAGTCCAGCCCTGAAGACAGGACTACAGGTCAGACTACAGGTCAGACTACAGGTCAGTCCAGCCCTGAAGACAGGACTACAGGTCAGACTACAGGTCAGACTATAGGTCAGTCCAGCCCTGAAGACAGGACTACAGGTCAGACTACAGGTCAGACTATAGGTCAGTCCAGCCCTGAAGACAGGACTACAGGTCAGACGGGTCAGACACGGGTCAGACTACAGGTCAGTCCAGTTGGTTCTGTAGCAGCAGTAAGGTCAGAGATGCAGGACCCCATTTTGTAGGACAAAACATTAAGATGTAGAATACACTGTTTGAACAGATATCCCTCTATGACACGTTGAGTAAGCAATCATGTCATAGTCTGATCTATTCATGACATTTCTATCCACAACGTTCAGAACATTTACACTGACAGAAGGCTAACGCTGTCTGCCTCCTAAATGGCACCCTACTCCCTAGTGTCAGCTGAGGCCTATGGGCCCTGGGCTAAAGTAGTGCACTATATAGGGAATAGGGTGTGATTTGGGACACAACCCCTGGCTGGCTCAAGCCCCTCCACTACAGCCACTCAGTAGACTGCAGTCTGTCCTCTCCGTTCCCTAGGGAACCACAGTAACACGACACCCTTCTATCTGGCCTTGGACAGATAGCAGACTCTGGGTAGGATCTGGGTCGGATCCACTTACACTGACTGAGGTGCTGCTGGGTGGAGGGTGGAGAATGGAGGATGGAGGGTGGAGGATGGAGCCCCCCCCTCCCCCCGGCCCCCCAGAATGGGCCTACTGTTGGGGGGGGGTAAGGCGCCAGAACCCCCGTCCCCCCCGAGCTTGTCTGACATAGGAGCCCAACTCTGACCTAAAACAATGGCTGACATCTGGCTCTGTGAGTCTGTATTTTCTCTACTGTTACTACTACTACCACTAGGTCTATTCTCTGTGGATGTCCTTAGCTTACCTGCTCAATGAGTTGGCAGTCTGACACCTTGGCAGACCTTTACACTACGGGAATACTCTCTCCCTATCCATGGCAACACAGAATATCACGCTCCAGGATAACTGGGGTCAACCTTGAAGAGAGGGCACTGAAAGGCAGTGAAGGCGCTCTTCTACTAACTTCAGGATGCAGATTCTACCAGGACTAGTGAGTCATCAGTACAGATAATGTAGTAGTCATCATTATCAACAGATTCTACCAGGACTAGTCAGTCATCAGTACAGATAATGTAGTAGTCATCATTATCAACAGATTCTACCAGGACTAGTCAGTCATTATCAACAGATTCTACCAGGTCTAGTCAGTCATCAGTACAGATAATGTAGTAGACATCATTATCAACAGATTCTATCAGGACTAGTCAGTCATTATCAACAGATTCTACCAGGACTAGTCATCATTATCAACAGATTCTATCAGGACTAGTCAGTCATTATCAACAGATTCTACCAGGACTAGTCATCATTATCAACAGATTCTATCAGGACTAGTCAGTCATTATCAACAGATTCTACCAGGACTAGTCATCATTATCAACAGATTCTACCAGGACTAGTCAGTCATCAGTACAGATAATGTAGTAGTCATCATTATCAACAGATTCTATCAGGACTAGTCAGTCATTCGTACAGATAATGTAGTAGTCATTATCAACAGATTCTACCAGGACTAGTCATCATTATCAACAGATTCTACCAGGACTAGTCAGTCATCAGTACAGATAATGTAGTAGTCATCATTATCAACAGATTCTACCAGGACGAGTCAGTCATTCGTACAGATAATGTAGTAGTCATCATTATCAACAGATTCTACCAGGACTAGTCAGTCATTCGTAGAGATAATGTAGTAGTCATTATCAACAGATTCTACCAGGACTAGTCATCATTATCAACAGATTCTACCAGGACTAGTCAGTCATCAGTACAGATAATGTAGTAGTCATCATTATCAACAGATTCTATCAGGACTAGTCAGTCATTCGTACAGATAATGTAGTAGTCATTATCAACAGATTCTACCAGGACTAGTCATCATTATCAACAGATTCTACCAGGACTAGTCAGTCATCAGTACAGATAATGTAGTAGTCATCATTATCAACAGATTCTACCAGGACTAGTCAGTCATCAGTACAGATAATGTAGTAGTCATCATTATCAACAGATTCTACCTGGACTAGTGAGTCATTAGCACAGATAATGTAGTAGTCATTATCAACAGATTCTACCAGGATGAGTCAGTCATCAGTACAGATAATGTAGTAGTTATCATTATCAACAGATGTGAGTCATTAGTACAGATGATAATGATGACTACTAGACTCTCAACCTTCTGTTGATAATAATGACTATAATCACCATCGTCCTATAGGTCTATTGAGAAGGAAGCTACAGCCATCACCCTCATCCTATAGGTCTATTGAGAAGGAAGCTACAGTTATCACCCTCATCCTATAGGTCTATTGAGAAGGAAGCTACAGTTATCACCCTCATCCTATAGGTCTATTGAGAAGGAAGCTACAGTTATCACCCTCATCCTATAGGTCTATTGAGAAGGAAACTACAGTTATCACCCTCATCATATACAGTACCAGTCAAAAGTTTGGAAACACCTACTCATTCAAGAGTTCTCTTTCTACATTGTAGAATAATAGTGAAAACATCAAAACTATGAAATAACACATATGGAATCATGCAGTAACCCCCCAAGAAAGTGTTAAACAAATCTAAATATATTTTATATTTGAGATTCTTCAAAATAGCCACCCTTTGCCTTGATGACAGCTTTGCACACTCAGAGTAGGTGAACGGATGATCTCTGCATGTGTGGTTCCCACCGTGAAGCATGGAGGAGGAGGTCTGGCTAATTGTCTACACATAGTGGCTGTGAGTTGGTCTGGCTAATAGTCTATACATAGTGGCTGCGAGTTGGTCTGGCTAATAGTCTATAAATAGTGGCTGTGAGTTGGTCTGGCTAATAGTCTTTTCATAGTGGCTGTGAGTTGGTCTGGCTAATAGTCTATACATAGTGGCTGTGAGTTGGTCTGGCTAATAGTCTTTTCATAGTGGCTGTGAGTTGGTCTGGCTAATAGTCTTTTCATAGTGGCGGTGAGTTGGTCTGGCTAATAGTCTTTTCATAGTGGCTGTGAGTTAGTCTGGCTAATAGTCTATACATAGTGGCTGTGAGTTGGTCTGGCTAATAGTCTTTTCATAGTGGCTGTGAGTTGGTCTGGCTAATAGTCTATACATAGTGGCTGTGAGTTGGTCTGGCTAATAGTCTTTTCATAGTGGCTGTGAGTTGGTCTGGCTAATAGTCTATACATAGTGGCTGTGAGTTGGTCTGGCTAATTGTCTACACATAGTGGCTGTGAGTTGGTCTGGCTAATAGTCTATACATAGTGGCTGTGAGTTGGTCTGGCTAATAGTCTACACATAGTGGCTGTGAGTTGGTCTGGCTAATTGTCTACACATAGTGGCTGTGAGTTGGTCTGGCTAATAGTCTATACATAGTGGCTGTGAGTTGGTCTGGCTAATAGTCTATACATAGTGGCTGTGAGTTGGTCTGGCTAATAGTCTATAAATAGTGGCTGTGAGTTGGTCTGGCTAATAGTCTATACATAGTGGCTGTGAGTTGGTCTGGCTATTTGTCTATAAATAGTGGCTGTGAGTTGGTCTGGCTAATAGTCTTTTCATAGTGGCTGTGAGTTGGTCTGGCTAATAGTCTTTTCATAGTGGCTGTGAGTTAGTCTGGCTAATAGTCTATAAATAGTGGCTGTGAGTTGGTCTGGCTAATAGTCTATACATAGTGGCTGTGAGTTGGTCTGGCTAATAGTCTTTTCATAGTGGCTGTGAGTTGGTCTGGCTAATAGTCTTTTCATAGTGGCTGTGAGTTGGTCTGGCTAATAGTCTATAAATAGTGGCTGTGAGTTGGTCTGGCTAATAGTCTATACATAGTGGCTGTGAGTTGGTCTGGCTAATAGTCTTTTCATAGTGGCTGTGAGTTGGTCTGGCTAATAGTCTTTTCATAGTGGCTGTGAGTTGGTCTGGCTAATAGTCTATAAATAGTGGCTGTGAGTTGGTCTGGCTAATAGTCTATAAATAGTGGCTGTGAGTTGGTCTGGCTAATAGTCTATACATAGTGGCTGTGAGTTGGTCTGGCTAATAGTCTATAAATAGTGGCTGCGAGTTGGTCTGGCTAATACTCTTTTCATAGTGGCTGTGAGTTGGTCTGGCTAATAGTCTATAAATAGTGGCTGTGAGTTGGTCTGGCTAATAGTCTATACATAGTGGCTGTGAGTTGGTCTGGCTAATAGTCTATACATAGTGGCTGTGAGTTGGTCTGGCTAATAGTCTTTTCATAGTGGCTGTGAGTTGGTCTGGCTAATAGTCTATAAATAGTGGCTGTGAGTTGGTCTGGCTATTTGTCTATAAATAGTGGCTGTGAGTTGGTCTGGCTAATAGTCTATAAATAGTGGCTGTGAGTTGGTCTGGCTAATAGTCTATACATAGTGGCTGTGAGTTGGTCTGGCTAATACTCTTTTCATAGTGGCTGTGAGTTGGTCTGGCTAATAGTCTATAAATAGTGGCTGTGAGTTGGTCTGGCTAATACTCTTTTCATAGTGGCTGTGAGTTGGTCTGGCTAATAGTCTATACATAGTGGCTGTGAGTTGGTCTGGCTATTTGTCTATAAATAGTGGCTGTGAGTTCGTCTGGCTATTTGTCTATAAATAGTGGCTGTGAGTTGGTCTGGCTATTTGTCTAAATATAGTGGCTGTGTGTGTGAGCGATAAGAACACAGAATGATTTGTCCTAAATGTCCTGAGACATTACACTGAGACAACAGAACAGAGAAGGTCAAAACAGAGCAGGTCAGAACAGAACAGAGCAGAGCAAAGCAGGTCAGATCAGAGCAAAGCAGGTCAGATCAGAGCAGAGCAGGTCAGAGCAGAGCAAAGCAGGTCAGAGCAGAGCAAAGCAGGTCAGAGCAGAGCAGAGCAGGTCAGAGCAGAACAGAGCAAAGCAAAACAAAGCAGGTCAGAGCAGAGCAGAGCAGGTCAGAGCAGAACAGAGCAAAGCAGGTCAGAGCAGAGCAAAGCAGGTCAGAGCAGAGCAGAGCAGAGCAGAGCAGAGCAGAACAGAGCAAAGCAAAACAAAGCAGGTCAGATCAGAGCAAAGCAGGTCAGAGCAGAGCAAAGCAGGTCAGAGCAGAGCAGAGCAGGTCAGAGCAGAACAGAGCAGAGCAGGTCAGAGCAGAACAGAGCAAAGCAGGTCAGAGCAGAGCAGAGACCTTAATTTAAAAAACAAGCTTATTTCTGACACACAACACCTAAGCTACACTCATACAGTCTGAGTGTGTTACACACAATTTTATCAGCGAAACTAATTCAACTATGTCAATCTCTTACAAATCCTAAAGTAGACACAGGTAACCTCCATTTGCTCGGTGGTTTCCTTGTTCATGTCAACATCTCTCAATGTCTAGACTCCAAACGGTGCCAGTAGGTCCTGGCTGTCTGAGGAACAGACCAGGGGGAGAGGCCCGCCGGCTGTCTGAGGAACAGACCAGGGGGAGAGGCCCGCCGGCTGTCTGAGGAACAGACCAGGGGGAGAGGCCCGCCGGCTGTCTGAGGAACAGACCAGGGGGAGAGGCCCGCCGGCTGTCTGAGGAACAGACCAGGGGGAGAGGCCCGCCGGCTGTCTGAGGAACAGACCAGGGGGAGAGGAGGCTGTCTGAGGAACAGACCAGGGGAGCAGAGGCCGCCGGCTGTCTGAGGAACAGACCAGGGGAGAGGCCCGCCGGCTGTCTGAGGAACAGACCAGGGGGAGAGGCCCGCCGGCTGTCTGAGGAACAGACCAGGGGGAGAGGCCCGCCGGCTGTCTGAGGAACAGACCAGGGGGAGAGGCCCGCCGGCTGTCTGAGGAACAGACCAGGGGAGAGGCCCGCCGGCTGTCTGAGGAACAGACCAGGGGGAGAGGCCCGCCGGCTGTCTGAGGAACAGACCAGGGGAGAGGCCCGCCGGCTGTCTGAGGAACAGACCAGGGGAGAGGCCCGCCGGCTGTCTGAGGAACAGACCAGGGGGAGAGGCCCGCCGGCTGTCTGAGGAACAGACCAGGGGGAGAGGCCCGCCGGCTGTCTGAGGAACAGACCAGGGGGAGAGGCCCGCCGGCTGTCTGAGGAACAGACCAGGGGAGAGGCCCGCCGGCTGTCTGAGGAACAGACCAGGGGAGAGGCCCGCCGGCTGTCTGAGGAACAGACCAGGGGGAGAGGCCCGCCGGCTGTCTGAGGAACAGACCAGGGGAGAGGCCCGCCGGCTGTCTGAGGAACAGACCAGGGGGAGAGGCCCGCCGGCTGTCTGAGGAACAGACCAGGGGGAGAGGCCCGCCGGCTGTCTGAGGAACAGACCAGGGGAGAGGCCCGCCGGCTGCCCAGACCAGGGGGAGAGGCTGCTGTCTGAGGAACAGACCAGGGGGGAACAGGGAGAGGCCCGCCGGCTGTCTGAGGAACAGACCAGGGGGAGAGGCCCGCCGGCTGCCTGAGGAACAGACCAGGGGGAGAGGCCCGCCGGCTGTCTGAGGAACAGACCAGGGGGGGAGAGGCCCGCCGGCTGTCTGAGGAACAGACCAGGGGGAGAGGCCCGCCGGCTGTCTGAGGAACAGACCAGGGGGGGAGAGGCCCGCCGGCTGTCTCTGAGGAACAGACCAGGGGGGGGAGAGGCCCGCCGGCTGTCTGAGGAACAGACCAGGGGAGAGGCCCGCCGGCTGTCTGAGGAACAGACCAGGGGGAGAGGCCCGCCGGCTGTCTGAGGAACAGACCAGGGGGAGAGGCCCGCCGGCTGTCTGAGGAACAGACCAGGGGGAGAGGCCCGCCGGCTGTCTGAGGAACAGACCAGGGGGAGAGGCCCGCCGGCTGTCTGAGGAACAGACCAGGGGGAGAGGCCCGCCGGCTGTCTGAGGAACAGACCAGGGGAGAGGCCCGCCGGCTGTCTGAGGAACAGACCAGGGGGAGAGGCCCGCCGGCTGTCTGAGGAACAGACCAGGGGAGAGGCGCCGGCTGTCTGAGGAACCGCCGGCTGTCTGAGGAACAGACCAGGGGGAGAGGCCCGCCGGCTGTCTGAGGAACAGACCAGGGGAGAGGCCCGCCGGCTGTCTGAGGAACAGACCAGGGGGAGAGGCCCGCCGGCTGTCTGAGGAACAGACCAGGGGGAGAGGACCGCCGGCTGTCTGAGGAACAGACCAGGGGGAGAGGCCCGCCGGCTGTCTGAGGAACAGACCAGGGGGAGAGGCCCGCCGGCTGTCTGAGGAACAGACCAGGGGGAGAGGCCCGCCGGCTGTCTGAGGAACAGACCAGGGGGAGAGGCCCGCCGTCTGCCTGAGGAACAGACCAGGGGGAGAGGCCCGCCGGCTGTCTGAGGAACAGACCAGGGGGAGAGGCCCGCCGGCTGTCTGAGGAACAGACCAGGGGGAGAGGCCCGCCGGCTGTCTGAGGAACAGACCAGGGGGAGAGGCCCGCCGGCTGTCTGAGGAACAGACCAGGGGGAGAGGCCCGCCGGCTGTCTGAGGAACAGACCAGGGGAGAGGCCCGCCGGCTGTCTGAGGAACAGACCAGGGGGAGAGGCCCGCCGGCTGTCTGAGGAACAGACCAGGGGAGAGGCCCGCCGGCTGTCTGAGGAACAGACCAGGGGGAGAGGCCCGCCGGCTGTCTGAGGAACAGACCAGGGGGAGAGGCCCGCCGGCTGTCTGAGGAACAGACCAGGGGGAGAGGCCCGCCGGCTGTCTGAGGAACAGACCAGGGGAGAGGCCCGCCGGCTGTCTGAGGAACAGACCAGGGGAGAGGCCCGCCGGCTGTCTGAGGAACAGACCAGGGGAGAGGACCGCCGGCTGTCTGAGGAACAGACCAGGGGAGAGGACCGCCGGCTGTCTGAGGAACAGACCAGGGGGAGAGGACCGCCGGCTGCCTGAGGAACAGACCAGGGGGAGAGGCCCGCCGGCTGCCTGAGGAACAGACCAGGGGGAGAGGCCCGCCGGCTGCCTGAGGAACAGACCAGGGGGAGAGGCCCGCCGGCTGTCTGAGGAACAGACCAGGGGGAGAGGACCGCCGGCTGTCTGAGGAACAGACCAGGGGGAGAGGCCCGCCGGCTGTCTGAGGAACAGACCAGGGGGAGAGGCCCGCCGGCTGTCTGAGGAACAGACCAGGGGGAGAGGCCCGCCGGCTGTCTGAGGAACAGACCAGGGGGAGAGGCCCGCCGGCTGTCTGAGGAACAGACCAGGGGAGAGGCCCGCCGGCTGTCTGAGGAACAGACCAGGGGGAGAGGCCCGCCGGCTGTCTGAGGAACAGACCAGGGGAGAGGCCCGCCGGCTGTCTGAGGAACAGACCAGGGGAGAGGCCCGCCGGCTGTCTGAGGAACAGACCAGGGGAGAGGCCCACCGGCTGTCTGAGGAACAGACCAGGGGAGAGGCCCGCCGGCTGTCTGAGGAACAGACCAGGGGAGAGGCCCGCCGGCTGTCTGAGGAACAGACCAGGGGAGAGGCCCGCCGGCTGTCTGAGGAACAGACCAGGGGGAGAGGCCCACCGGCTGTCTGAGGAACAGACCAGGGGGAGAGGCCCGCCGGCTGTCTGAGGAACAGACCAGGGGGAGAGGACCGCCGGCTGTCTGAGGAACAGACCAGGGGGAGAGGCCCGCCGGCTGTCTGAGGAACAGACCAGGGGGAGAGGCCCGCCGGCTGTCTGAGGAACAGACCAGGGGGAGAGGCCCGCCGTCGGCCTGAGGAACAGACCAGGGGGAGAGGCCCGCCGTCGGCCTGAGGAACAGACCAGGGGGAGAGGCCCGCTGGCTGTCTGAGGCTGGGCACTCATTTTCCCCTCTTCCTCTCCTCCAGTCTCCAGGTTTAAAAAAAAAAATCTTTATATCAACTGTGAAGACAAATAGTGAATATTAGCGAGAGCCTGACAAATTCTCACACAAAACGAGGGAGAGAAGGGAGAGACATTTCTATGTAGAGGGAGGAAGTGGGGGGGGGGGGTCCAGACTGCCACCATTTAGTTGCATATTGCGACCCTTTGACTCGGATGTGCGTTCGTGTTACATTGTTAATTAGTAACGTCAGTGTGAACCCAAAATGCATGATAATCACTGGATTAGGTTGTACATGAAAATATTTAGAATCACAACATGAAAAGATGAAACGATGTATTTGTTAGAGTACAGTATTGTACATGTTTTAATAAAGCAATGTGAATGTCTTAGTGGCAGCAGGGGTTAAGGTTAGTCTGGAGTCCTGGAGGGAGGGATCGACTCACTGGCTGTGCTGCTTACTGATACTGAAGGGTGAGTCAACAAAACGCTCGCCAAGGTGTGGGTTTAGGCTTCCATGGGAAGGAGAGTGCAACGACTCTGACCTCCGCGCGGCTACAGGCCCAGCCAGGACAGGACAGGACCTCTCCGCGCGGCCAACAGGCCCAGCCAGGACAGGACCTCTCCGCGCGGCTACAGGCCCAGCCAGGACAGGACCTCTCCGCGCGGCTACAGGCCCAGCCAGGACAGGACCTCTCCGCGCAGGGCTACAGGCTCCAGCCAGGACAGGACCTCTCGCGCGGCTACAGGCCCAGCCCACTGCTGAAGTCTACAGGACAGGGACCTCTCCGCGCGGCTACAGGCCCAGCCAGGACAGGACCTCCGCGCGGCTACAGGCCCAGCCAGGACAGGACCTCTCCGCGCGGCTACAGGCCCAGCCAGGACAGGACCTCTCCGCGCGGCTACAGGCCCAGCCAGGACAGGACCTCTCCGCGCGGCTACAGGCCCAGCCAGGACAGGACCTCTCCGCGGCTACAGGCCCAGCCAGGACAGGACCTCTCCGCGCGGCTACAGGCCCAGCCAGGACAGGACCTCTCCGCGCGGCTACAGGCCCAGCCAGGACAGGACCTCTCCGCGCGGCTACAGGCCCAGCCAGGACAGGACCTCTCCGCGCGGCTACAGGCCCAGCCAGGACAGGACCTCTCCGCGCGGCTACAGGCCCAGCCAGGACAGGACCTCTCCGCGCGGCTACAGGCCCAGCCAGGACAGGACCTCTCCAGGCCCGCGGCTACAGGCCCAGCCAGGACAGGACCTCTCCCGCGGCTACAGGCCCAGCCAGGACAGGACCTCTCCGCGCGGCTACAGGCCCAGCCAGGACAGGACCTCTCCGCGCGGCTACAGGCCCAGCCAGGACAGGACCTCTCCCGCGGCTACAGGCCCAGCCAGGACAGGACCTCTCCGCGCGGCTACAGGCCCAGCCAGGACAGGACCTCTCCGCGCGGCTACAGGCCCAGCCAGGACAGGACCTCTCCGCGCGGCTACAGGCCCAGCCAGGACAGGACCTCTCCGCGCGGCTACAGGCCCAGCCAGGACAGGACCTCTCCGCGCGGCTACAGGCCCAGCCAGGACAGGACCTGTCCAAGTCTACAGGCCCAGCCAGGACAGGACCTGTCCAAGTCTACAGGCCCAGCCAGGACAGGACCTGTCCAAGTCTACAGGCCCAGCCAGGAAAGGACCTGTCCAAGTCTACAGGCCCAGCCAGGACAGGACCTGTCCAAGTCTACAGGCCCAGCCAGGACAGGACCTGTCCAAGTCCAGCCAGGACAGGAGGCCCAGCCAGGACAGGACCTGTCCAAGTCTATAGGCCCAGGTCAAAACGGAGAACACCATCGTGTTCGCAACAGTCAAAACAATCCATAGTGGTCATGTTGTTTTTAGGCCAAACCTTTCGGATGTACAGACGTTTTTGTGAGAAGACTGATTTTCGGGACGTAGCTCTGTCACCTCCCACCGCAGATTGGTTGTCTCATTGTCTGATAAACACTGCTGTAGCTCTGTCACCTCCCACTGCAGATGGGTTGTCTCCTAGTCTAATAAACACTGCTGTAGCTCTGCCACCTCCCACTGCAGATGGGTTGTCTCCTAGTCTGATAAACACCGCTGTAGCTCTGCCACCTCCCACTGCAGATGGGTTGTCTCCTAGTCTGATAAACACTGCTGTAGCTCTGTCACCTCCCACTGCAGATGGGTTGTCTCCTAGTCTGATAAACACCGCTGTAGCTCTGCCACCTCCCACTGCAGATGGGTTGTCTCCTAGTCTGATAAACACCGCAGATGGGATGTCTCCTAGTCTGATAAACACTGCTGTAGCTCTGTCACCTCCCACCGCAGATGGGTTGTCTTATTGTCTGATAAACACTGCTGTAGCTCTGTCACCTCCCACTGCAGATGCGGAAGGCTGCTATTGGTGAAGGCGGTGGATTGAAACGCAGCCTATACAAAAAAATAATAGATCTCTAGTTTAAACTGGTGGATTTTGATGGAAATGTTTTTATTATGTTACTTAGATTGACGTAACGGGTCTATAAACTCTTACGGAGAATGGTTAACTTAGCATTATTTAGAGACCCCGCCCAAAGTTTGAGTTTTGTTTTATTTAGGGGGCTCATTTCTCATTCAGGGGGGTTGAGCCTGGGGCTGTTGCGGTGACCGTAATACTGCCACACTTGGGGTTACAAGGCAGTGAAATTCCACTTGACCGTTCAGTCACGGTAATTAGGCTTCTCCAAGGTCTGATGCTGCCGATGGTCATTAGTAACCTACCGAACTTGCTAACTGCCTGGTACTCAGCACTTTATTGTCCATCTAAATCACTCTGACATCAACGCAAATGTAATCAAAAATATAATCAAACACTTCATGAGAGGCCATGAGCTCATGTTGCGCAACATTTCTATAGGCTATGCGTGAGAAAACAGAGTGATGGCCTCTAATAAAAAGAGGAGGTTCCCATCAGCTTTCTATAGGCTCGGCCTACTTTATCTATTTCTCAACTTTCCCAATATTAAGCACATTGTTTATCTTTACAACAGGAGTATAGTTTACCTGCTGGCATGAAAATGACCCACGGGAAAAGCGTCCTCCATTCGCTATTTAAGTGCATAGATAACGTATTTTTCCCCTCTACCGTGTTTCAGGACAGGTGCATGATAATGGTCCGTTATTAATCAAAACAATCAGTTTCTATGATGGCAATTTGCATACACTCCAGAATGTTATGAAGAGTGATCAGATGAATTGCAATTAATTGCAAAGTCCCTCTTTGCCATGCAAATTAACTGAATCCCCAAAAAACATTTCCACTGCATTTCAGCCCTGCCACAAAAGGACCAGCTGACATCATGTCAGAGATTCTCTCATTAACACAGGTGTGAATGTTGACAAGGCTGGAGATCACTCTGTCATACTGATTCAGTTTGAATAACAGACTGGAAGCTTCTAAAGGAGGGTGGTGCTTGGAATCATTGTTCTTCCTCTGTCAACCATGGTTACCTGCAAGGAAACACGTGCCGTCAGCATTGCTTTGCATGAAAAAGGCTTCACAGGCAAGGATATTGCTGTCAGTAAGATTGCACCTAAATCAACCATTTATCAGATCATCAAGAACTTCAAGGAGAGCGGTTCAATTGTTGTGAAGAAGGCTTCAGGGAGCCCAAGAAAGTCCAGCAAGCGCCAGGACCGTCTTCTAAAGTTGATTCAGCTGGGGGATCAGGGCACCACCAGTACAGAGCTTGCTCGGGAATGGCAGCAGGAAGGTGTGAATGCATCTGCACGCACAGTGAGGTGAAGACTTTTGGAGGATGGCCTGGTGTCAAGGAGGGCAGCAAAGCAGCCACTTCTCTCCAGGGAAAACATCAGGGACAGACTGATATTCTGCAAAAGGTACAGGGATTGGACTGCTGAGGGCTGGGGTAAAGTCATTTTCTCTGATGAATCCCCTTTCCGATTGTTTGGGGTATTAGGAAAAAAGCTTGTCCGGAGAAGACAAGGTGAGCGCTACCGTCAGTCCTTTGTCATGCCAACAGTAAAGCATCCTGAGACCATTCATGTGTGGGGTTGCTTCTCAGCCAAGGGAGTGGGCTCACTCACAATTTTGCTTAAGAACACAGCCATGAATAAAGAATGGTACCAACACATCCTCAGAGAGCAACTTCTCCCAACCATCCAGGAACAGTTTGGTGATGAACAATGCCTTTTCCAGCATGATGGAGCAACTTTCCATAAGGCAAAAGTGATAACTAAGTGGCTCGGGGAACAAAACATCGATATTTTGGGTCCATGGCCAGGAAACTCGCCAGACCTTAATCCCATTGAGAACTTGGTCAATCCTCAAGAGACGGGTGGACAAACAAAAACCCACAAATTCTGACAAACTCCAAGCATTGATTATGCAAGAATGGGCTGCCATCAGTCAGGATGTGGCCCAGAAGTTAATTGACAGCATGCCAGGACGGATTGCAAAGGTCTTGAAAAGGAAGGGTCAACATTGCAAATATTGACTCTTTGCATCAACTTTGTGTAATTGTCAATAAAAGCCTTTAACACTTATGAAAAGCTTGTAATTATACTTCAGTATTCCATAGTAACATCTGACAAAAATATCTAAAGACACTGAAGCAGCAAACTTTGTGGAAATTAATATTTGTGTCATTCTCAAAACTTTTGGCCAAGACTGTACAAACGGATGTATTTATGGCATTGGCATTTCATATTAATTAACCATATGAGAGAATGCAGAGTCCACATTCGGCTAATTGATTAGTGTGTGTGTGTGTGTGTGTGTGTGTGTGTGTGTGTGTGTGTGTGTGTGTGTGTGTGTGTGTGTGTGTGTGTGTGTGTGTGTGTGTGTGTGTGTGTGTGTGTGTGTGTTGGGGGGCCGCCGTTGGGAGCGTACGACTGCGTGGCCATGTATGACACCAACACCATCATTAAGTTTGTCTGATCGTCGACGACAAGACAGCCTATTGGGAGGAGGTTAGAGCCCTGGCACAGCGGTGCCGGTAGAAACATCCCTCAACGTCGTCGGCGACGAGACAGCCTATTGGGAGGAGGTTAGAGCCCTGGCACAGCGGTGCCGGTAGAAACATCCCTCAACGTCGTCGGCGACGAGACAGCCTATTGGGAGGAGGTTAGAGCCCTGGCACAGCGGTGCCGGTAGAAACATCCCTCAACGTCGTCGGCGACGAGACAGCCTATTGGGAGGAGGTTAGGGCCCTGGCACAGCGGTGCCGGTAGAAACATCCCACATCGTCGTCGGCGACGAGACAGCCTATTGGGAGGAGGTTAGAGCCCTGGCACAGCGGTGCCGGTAGAAACATCCCTCAACGTCGTCGGCGACGAGACAGCCTATTGGGAGGAGGTTAGAGCCCTGGCACAGCGGTGCCGTGGAAACATCCCACATCGTCGTCAGCGACGAGACAGCCTATTGGGAGGAGGTTAGAGCCCTGGCACAGCGGTGCCGTGGAAACATCCCACATCGTCGTCGGCGACGAGACAGCCTATTGGGAGGAGGTTAGAGCCCTGGCACAGCGGTGCCGGTAGAAACATCCCACATCGTCGTCGGCGACGAGACAGCCTATTGGGAGGAGGTTAGAGCCCTGGCACAGCGGTGCCGGTAGAAACATCCCACATCGTCGTCGGCGACGAGACAGCCTATTGGGAGGAGGTTAGAGCCCTGGCACAGCGGTGCCGGTAGAAACATCCCACATCGTCGTCGGCGACGAGACAGCCTATTGGGAGGAGGTTAGAGCCCTGGCACAGCGGTGCCGTGGAAACATCCCACATCGTCGTCGGCGACGAGACAGCCTATTGGGAGGAGGTTAGAGCCCTGGCACAGCGGTGCCGTGGAAACATCCCACATCGTCGTCGGCGACGAGACAGCCTATTGGGAGGAGGTTAGAGCCCTGGCACAGCGGTGCCGGTAGAAACATCCCACATCGTCGTCGGCGACGAGACAGCCTATTGGGAGGAGGTTAGAGCCCTGGCACAGCGGTGCCGGTAGAAACATCCCACACCGTCGTCGGCGACGAGACAGCCTATTGGGAGGAGGTTAGAGCCCTGGCACAGCGGTGCCGTGGAAACATGCCACATCGTCGTCGGCGACGAGACAGCCTATTGGGAGGAGGTTAGAGCCCTGGCACAGCGGTGCCGGTAGAAACATCCCACATCGTCGTCGGCGACGAGACAGCCTATTGGGAGGAGGTTAGAGCCCTGGCACAGCGGTGCCGGTAGAAACATCCCACATCGTCGTCGGCGACGAGACAGCCTATTGGGAGGAGGTTAGAGCCCTGGCACAGCGGTGCCGTGGAAACATCCCTCATCGTCGACGGCGACGAGACAGCCTATTGGGAGGAGGTTAGAGCCCTGGCACAGCGGTGCCGGTAGAAACATCCCACATCGTCGTCGGCGACGACGAGACAGCCTATTGGGAGGAGGTTAGAGCCCTGGCACAGCGGTGCCGTGGAAACATCCCACATCGTCGTCGGCGACGAGACAGCATATTGGGAGGAGGTTAGAGCCCTGGCACAGCGGTGCCGGTAGAAACATCCCACATCGTCGTCGGCGACGAGACAGCCTATTGGGAGGAGGTTAGAGCCCTGGCACAGCGGTGCCGTGGAAACATCCCACATCGTCGTCGGCGACGAGACAGCCTATTGGGAGGAGGTTAGAGCCCTGGCACAGCGGTGCCGGTAGAAACATCCCTCATCGTCGACGGCGACGAGACAGCCTATTGGGATGAGGTTAGAGACCTGGCACAGCGGTGCCGG
Organism: Oncorhynchus gorbuscha; assembly: GCF_021184085.1. Classification (NCBI taxonomy): domain Eukaryota; kingdom Metazoa; phylum Chordata; class Actinopteri; order Salmoniformes; family Salmonidae; genus Oncorhynchus; species Oncorhynchus gorbuscha. Next base: position 292,582 of record NW_025745761.1, on the reverse strand, counting down.
TAGAAACATCCCACATCGTCGTCGGCGACGAGACAGCCTATTGGGAGGAGGTTAGAGCCCTGGCACAGCGGTGCCGTGGAAACATCCCACATCGTCAGCAAAACAAAGGAGCTGATGGTGGACGACAGGAAACAGGGGAAGCAGCATGGACAGGACTGCAGTGGAGAGGGTGAAAAGGTTCATGTTCCCCGGCGTGCACCTCACTGAGGACATGACATGGTCCAATCACACCACCGCCGTGGTGAAGAAGGCGCAGCAGCACCTCTTCAACCTCAGGCGGCTGAAGACATTCAGCATGGGCCCACTGGGGGCGAGCTCCCTGCCCTCCAGGACATCTACACCAGGCAGTGTCTGAGGAAGGCACGAAAGACCCTCAAGGACTCCAGTCACCCAAGCCACGGACCATCTGGCAAGCAGTAGTGGAGTATCAGGTCTCGGCACAACAGACACTGAGACAGTTTCTACCACCAGGCCATCAGACTGCTGAAAAGCTCAACCTAGCGGTCTTCCTGCACAGACCTGCACCTTAGAGACTATATGCACTTAGAGACTTAGAGACTATATGCACCTTAGAGACTATATGCACCTTAGAGACTATATGCACCTTAGAGACTATATGCACCTTAGAGACTATATGCACCTTAGAGACTATATGCACCTTAGAGACTATATGCACCTTAGAGACTATATGCACCTTAGAGACTATATGCACCTTAGAGACTATATGCACCTTAGAGACTATATGCACCTTAGAGACTATATGCACCTTAGAGACTATATGCACCTTAGAGACTATATGCACCTTAGAGACTATATGCACCTTAGAGACTATATGCACCTTAGAGACTATATGCACCTTAGAGACTATATGCACCAGACATTATTTGCACTGACTATCCACACATCCAACCCTTACACACACACACACACACACACACACAACACACACACACACACACACACACACACACACACACACACACACACACACACACACACACACACACACACACACACACACACACTTCGATTATACAGATTCATGTTGTGTAATGTTGAGAGCTTAGCACACAGGCACTTCCCTGCACCTTTAATAACTGCTGTTCACTGGGTATGTGACCAATACATTTCAATTGATTTTGTGTTGAGTTGTAAAAACTAACATCAGTAAACATACATCTGTTCAGCACACTGCCTGACCTACGCAGGGCATCAATTCACTGCATCAGGGATTCCCTGCCCTCCTTTCAGCCCTTCCTCTCCTCCTCTCCTTATCTCCTCTCCTCATCTCCTCTCCGTCGTCTGTAGGCCTATGAGGTATGTTGCTAGCAAAATACACTTTTTCTCCAAACCATCCATGTTACACAGCTGCATTGAATGATATAATGTTCGGAAAACATTAGTGAAACCTGATAATAGTCCGAATGTGTCTCCTTAACAGACATGGCTTGATTGTAATGTCCGCACATGTGGAGGACTGTTAAAACTAGTGTGGACACCAAGTCATCTGTTGACAAAAAAATGGTTCAACGAAATGCACCATGGATAATGAATTAAAGCTAGCTATTGCTGTCATATTGATGTGCTAATACTCCGATGCATTGCAAGTGGGCAATTCCATGGTCAGGGATTTACGCTGAGACTCCAATGATTCACTTTAAAATGTAGGTCCAACAAATACAACTCTATGCACAATGACCTTGGAATATAATATCGTTGTTTAAAGACGATGAAACAAGCAGGACAGCTAGTCAGACAGCCAGCTGGCTAGCGCTTTGGATAGCCTAGCTACAGTATGCTAGCTGTCAACTCACCCCTCTCTCGACGCCTGCAGTCTATGAAGAATAAAACACTTCGGAAAGTGACCACCGTGCATAAAACCAGCTGTCACGACGTGCTCTCGCTACCTGTCCCCAGTAACCTCCCGTTTCGCCGTGCATGAGGTATCTGTTTGCTGAATATCGTCGGTTTAGTAACGCAAGCAGCATCCGAACATCCTCTCACCTGCTCTTTTCTTCTCCGCTGGTTGGGTGGGAACGGAGCACCCACGACAAGTGAACCGACAACCTCACAGTGGCGCATGCGCAAAGCCGGTATCACATCTCATGTTCACCTTTCATGGCAGCAGACGACAGATAATACGAAACTGTGATCGCAACATTGTATCTAAATGTACAAGTTGCACCATTGTATCCGACTTTTTGACTGTGATATTGCATGCAATCCATGCGCCAATAGTTCTATACTTCACAATGAAATGTGTGTTTCCTTCTGATGTGATGTAAGATCTCTACATCGACAATTATTTATTACTATCGATCGTCTATTAGGCCCGAGCAGGCTAATCTATTGATCATAGATGGGAGTATGTTCAACCAGTATAAGGCCCTAGCAGGCTAATCTATTGGTCATAGATGGGAGTATGTTCAACCAGTATAAAGCATGCATTTATTTTGTTATTTGTAGAAAATAAAAAATAAAAATGTTTACCCCTTTTTTCTTCACATTTTCGTGATATCCAATTGGTAGTTACAGTCTTGTCCCGTCGCTGCATCTCCAATGCATTTCTGTGAGCCTGCTTTATTGTTTGCCATGATAATTAGGTCAACAGCGCCGTCCGTTGGACACCGTTTCAGATCTCATGTTGGGAGGGATATTTGATAGAGTATGAATGATGCAACAAAAAGGATGCGATACATTCGAGAAGGTAATAAAACAACTATAATGAGTCTTTGACATTTCAATTTCTACAACGCATCTGAATTCCTGCTTTCATATGCACTACTATAAACCACATGTTTATGAGGCTTTTTCTATAAAAATGTGTCCAAATATATCTATATAATAATAATATTACAATAAATATTACATCCCAAAGATGTAATAAAGATCCCAGGGATAAATGTAGGAGCTGGTATGCTGTATAGGCATGTTGTATTAAAACCAGAGACTTGCACACAGGGATAAATGTAGAAGCTGGTATGCTGTATAGGCATGTTGTATTAAAACCAAAGACTTGTTGTATAGGCATGTTGTATTAAAACCAAAGACTTGCACGCAGGGATAAATGTAGGAGCTGGTATGCTGTATAGGCATGTTGTATTAAAACCAGAGACTTGCACACAGGGATAAATGTAGGAGCTGGTATGCTGTATAGGCATGTTGTATTAAAACCAGAGACTTGCACACAGGGATAAATGTAGGAGCTGGTATGTTGTATAGGCATGTTGTATTAAAACCAGAGACTTGCACAGGCAGGGATAAATGTAGGAGCTGGTATGCTGTATAGGCATGTTGTATTAAAACCAGAGACTTGCACGCAGGGATAAATGTAGGAGCTGGTATGCTGTATAGGCATGTTGTATTAAAACCAGAGACTTGCACGCAGGGATAAATGTAGGAGCTGGTATGCTGTATAGGCATGTTGTATTAAAACCAGAGACTTGCACGCAGGGATAAATGTAGGAGCTGGTATGCTGTATAGGCATGTTGTATTAAAACCAGAGACTTGCACGCAGGGATAAATGTAGGAGCTGGTATGCTGTATAGGCATGTTGTATTAAAACCAGAGACTTGCACACAGGGATAAATGTAGGAGCTGGTATGTTGTATAGGCATGTTGTATTAAAACCAGAGACTTGCAGGCAGGGATAAATGTAGGAGCTGGTATGTTGTATAGGCATGTTGTATTAAAACCAGAGACTTGCCGCCATGACACTTGACATTAGTGCGCATCTTATTCCACCGCCATGACATAGTGCGCATCTTATTCCACCGCCATGACATGGTGCGCATCTTATTCCACCGCCATGACATGGTGCGCATCTTATTCCACCGCCATGACATGGTGCGCATCTTATTCCACCGCCATGACATAGTGCGCATCTTATTCCACCGCCATGACTTATCTTCCACCGCCATGACATAGTGCGCATCTTATTCCACCGCCATGACATCTTATTCCACCGTGACGCATCTTATTCCACCGCCCATAGTGACTTATTCCACCGCCATGGTGCGCATCTTATTCCACCGCCATGACTTGGTGCGCATCTTATTCCACCGCCATGACATAGTGCCCATCTTATTCTTATGCCCATCCACCGCCATGACATGGTGGGCATCTTGCCCAGACAGCCATAGCCAGGAGCGCACTGGCAGCTGGACTGACAGACAGACACAGACAGACAACCAGCTAAATGTGGCCAGGGCGGTCACCTGATGATTGCTCAATCTTGACTCACGGTTCAGGAATACACTATATTACGCCTAAAGCAACAACAAGCAATGTGATTTAGATTTGGTACAAAAGGTATGTGTGAAAAAAAATGTATACTTTTATTAATGTTTTTTTAATAACGTTATTTCTTATCCACGTAACATGGAAATAATGGTTATTTTGACTGGTTATTATTGTGCCATGACAGCTTGCCTTGAGAGAGTAGTTTACTGCGGAACATTTTTTTTTAGATATCAATTTAAGTCAGCTACATTCACAACCGGTAAGGACAAGGGAGTGTCTGTCAACTAAGTGTAAGTTGGATGACTAGGTCGTTTTTCTGCAGTGATTGAAGGAAGATGACGGTGACCTACTCCAGTAAAGTCGCCAACGCCACGTTCTTCGGTTTCCATAGACTTCTACTGCGATGGAGAGGCAGCATCTACAAACTGCTTTATCGGGAGTTTATAGTCTTTGTACTGTTATATACCTTGGTGAGCCTCGTTTACAGGTAGGCATAATATTACGCTATTACGCGTTTTTCCTTAAAAACATTAGTATTGTCACAAATAAAAGTCCTCGGTGAAATATGAATCATATAATTGTTATGTTATTTGTGTATGTATATTATATAACAGTATCTATTATCTGATTTTAATGTGTTTATAACTGTGATTACAAATGAAGATGTAATATGAGCCTTTGATTTGACTTTGCATGATGGGTCCGTAATTGATTTGTATCGCTGTGATATATCAATAACTGCATGTGAACAAACCTATAATGTTACTTAATTAATTAACACATCTGTCAATCTAGACTTGCTCTCTCAGACCCTGAAAAGCGTTTCTTTGAAAAGTTGGCTCTTCACTGTAACAAGTATGCAGAACAGATTCCAGTCACGTTTGTGCTTGGTAAGTCAGCACAACTTGTGCAGGTTGATATCAGCGCATGCGCACTGAGTAGTTTATAGTATTAGCCTATTATCTCTATGAGCTACTAGCGCTGTGCTGAGATGAGAATGCCTGTTTCTACCTGAATACTGTAGAGGTGCTTTCCAGATGTGCTGAAAGTGCTTTACAGTTTAAGCGGGAAATTCACCTCATCCGCAACCCCATGTGTAGCTTGCCTGGCGACCCAAACTCTTCGCTCCAGCCAAACGCTACGCCACGCCCACATATGTTAGTTTCTTCTCCGCGGTAATGTAGCGAACATAAGAGCAGCGGAAGAATTCAGTTTGAGTCGTCGGGCAAATGTGTGTCCGCCACCTAAAAACAGAATGACAACAGAGTGCAATTCTTTCTCGATCACCACACACACACGCACACTGATACACACCCACACACACGCGCGCACGCACAAACACCGACACACACCGCGTTAACTGTCTGACTTGCTTGCTACTATCCAACCAAATGAACCCAACTGATCCTCAACAGTGCCAGGCAACAAACTAATGATCGTGATTTGTCAACCCTTTTACTTAATAACAGAAGCTCTCCGACAGACACTGATTCCAATGGGGAAATGAACTGGTGATTGAGTTAATGGAAGGAAATCATTAGGATTCGGACCAAAGCAGGGAAAGAGGGATATTGTTGGGTTTGCTGGAGTGCTTTGCATGGCATATCAGATTGTTGCTTAATAGTGTTGTGCTTCTGTGTGAATGGCACAAAGTGGCTTTCATGACATTTATGTATCTCAGTTTATGTCAATAAAATATTGATATGGACTGGGATGAAGTTGCCCTAGACAATGATCTAGGGGTCAATTTTCTGTTTTGAGCTTGAGGCTCAAATGTAGCCTGAAGAGTACTGCACTAGGTTGGAGTTAAAACCTACAGGACTGTTTTGGTATCTTTCCAGGAACAAGGTTGGAGTTTAAAACCTCCAGGAAGATATCTCTCCAGGAACAGCCCTGTTCCTGGGAGACACCTTGGAGTTTAACTCCAACCTACAGGAAGTATCTCTCCAGGAACAGGGTTGGAGTTTAAAGCCCTACAGGAAGATATCTCTCCAGGAACAAGGTTGGAGTTTAAAACCTACAGGAAGATATCTCTCCAGGAACAAGGTTGGAGTTTAAAACCTACAGGAAACCCTGCTCCTATCTCTCCAGGAACAAGGTTGGAGTTTAAAACCTACAGGAAGATATCTCTCCAGGAACTGCTCCTGGAGGATACCCTCCTGGAGTTTTAAAACCTCCAGGAAGATATCTCTCCAGGAACAGGGTTGGAGTTTAAAACCTGTACCAGGAATGTATCTCTCCAGGAACAAGGTTGGAGTTTAAACCTACAGGAAGATATCTCTCCAGGAACAGGGTTGGAGTTTAAACCTACAGGAAGGTATCTCTCCAGGAACAGGGTTGGAGTTTAAAACCTACAGGAGGGTATCTCTCCAGGAACAGGGTTGGAGTTTAAAACCTACAGGAGGGTATCTCTCCAGGAACAAGGTTGGAGTTTAAACCTACAGGAAGGTATCTCTCCAGGAACAGGGTTGGAGTTTAAAACCTTTAGGAGGATGTAGAACCCTGGTGTAGATGATGCTGATATCTCCTCCTCCCTGTAGGTTTCTACATCACCCTGGTGTAGATGATGCTGATATCTCCTCCTCCCTGCAGGTTTCTACGTAACCCTGGTGGTCAACCGTTGGTGGAACCAGTTTGTGAATCTGCCTTGGCCCGACCGCCTCATGTTCCTGGTCTCCAGCTGTGTTCACGGCCACGACGAGCAGGGCCGCCTCCTCAGACGCACGCTGATACGCTACGTCAACCTCACCTCACTGCTCATCTTCCGGTCTGTCAGCACCGCCGTCTGTAAGAGATTCCCCACCATGGAGCATGTGGTGGAGGCAGGTACGACCCCCAAGGGGATAACGGAATGCATATAGATGGGGTCAGGAGGTCAGGAGAAAACTCATTTTGACAGATAGATTCTGTACATAACTTCACGGACCAAGTAGTGGAAGCAGGTACCTCAATGACATGTGCTTGGCCTTACCTGACCCCAATAGAATACACATAGGTGGGGTCAAAGGTCGACCAGGTTTGGTTTACAGGTTTGGTTCAGATCAAGAAAGTTCACTCAACCTTCAGTAAAAAAAAAATACTTGTATCCCTTTTTCTCCCCAATTTCTAATTGGTAGTTACAGTCTTGTCTCATCGCTGCAACTCCCGTACGGACTTGGGAGAGGCGAAGGTCGAGAGCCGTGTGTCCTCCGAAACACAACCCAACCAAGCCGCACTGCTTCTTGCCACAATTCTCAATTAACCCGGAAGCCAGCCGCACCAATGTGTTGGAGGAAACACCGTACACCTGGTAACCGTGTCAGCATGCACTGTGCCTGGACCACCACAGGAGTCGCTAGAGCACGATGGGACAAGAACATCCCTTTTGGGCCAAACACTCCACTAACCCGGACGACGCTGGGCCAATTGTGCACCAGCCTGGTCTCGAACCAGGATCTCTAGTGGCACAGCCTTAGACCACTGAGCCTGGTCTCGAACCAGGATCTCTAGTGGCACAGCCTTAGACCACTGAGCCTGGTCTCGAACCAGGATCTCTAATGGCACAGCCTTAGACCACTGAGCCTGGTCTCGAACCAGGATCTCTAATGGCACAGCCTTAGACCACTGAGCCTGGTCTCGAACCAGGATCTCTAGTGGCACAGCCTTAGACCACTGAGCCTGGTCTCGAACCAGGATCTCTAGTGGCACAGCCTTAGACCACTGAGCCTGGTCTCGAACCAGGATCTCTAGTGGCACAGCCTTAGACCACTGA
>NW_025745761.1:199588-279588 GCF_021184085.1 Oncorhynchus gorbuscha | reverse complement strand
CTGTGCTCCTCTCTCCCCCCATCTCCCCTCTCTCTCCCCTAGTGGGCAGTAAGCCCTGTGCTCCTCTCTCCCCCATCTCCCCTCTCTCCCCTAGTGGGCAGTAAGCCCTGTGCTCCTCTCTCCTCCATCTCCCCCTCTCTCCCCTAGTGGGCAGTAAGCCCTGTGCTCCTCTCTCCTCCATCTCCCCTCTCTCTCCCCTAGTGGGCAGTAAGCCCTGTGCTCCTCTCTCCCTCCATCTCCCCTCTCTCTCCCCTAGTGGGCAGTAAGCCCTGTGCTCCTCTCTCCCTCCATCTCCCCTCTCTCTCCCCTAGTGGGCAGTAAGCCCTGTGCTCCTCTCTCCTCCGTCTCCCCTCTCTCTCTCCCCTAGTGGGCAGTAAGCCCTGTGCTCCTCTCTCCTCCGTCTCCCCTCTCTCCCCTAGTGGGCAGTAAGCCCTGTGCTCCTCTCTCCTCCATCTCCCCTCTCTCTCCCCTAGTGGGCAGTAAGCCCTGTGCTCCTCTCTCCCTCCATCCCCCTCTCTCTCCCCTAGTGGGCAGTAAGCCCTGTGCTCCTCTCTCCCTCCATCTCCCCCCTCTCTCCCCTAGTGGGCAGTAAGCCCTGTGCTCCTCTCTCCTCCATCTCCCTCTCTCTCCCCTAGTGGGCAGTAAGCCCTGTGCTCCTCTCTCCTCCGTCTCCCCTCTCTCTCCCCTAGTGGGCAGTAAGCCCTGTGCTCCTCTCTCCTCCGTCTCCCCTCTCTCTCCCCTAGTGGGCAGTAAGCCCTGTGCTCCTCTCTCCCCCATCTCCCCTCTCTCTCCCCTAGTGGGCAGTAAGCCCTGTGCTCCTCTCTCCTCCATCTCCCCTCTCTCTCCCCTAGTGGGCAGTAAGCCCTGTGCTCCTCTCTCCTCCATCTCCCCTCTCTCTCCCCTAGTGGGCAGTAAGCCCTGTGCTCCTCTCTCCTCCGTCTCCCCTCTCTCCCCTAGTGGGCAGTAAGCCCTGTGCTCCTCTCTCCCCATCTCCCCCTCTCTCCCCTAGTGGGCAGTAAGCCCTGTGCTCCTCTCTCCTCCATCTCCCCTCTCTCTCCCCTAGTGGGCAGTAAGCCCTGTGCTCCTCTCTCCTCCATCTCCCCTCTCTCTCCCCTAGTGGGCAGTAAGCCCTGTGCTCCTCTCTCCTCCATCTCCCCTCTCTCTCCCCTAGTGGGCAGTAAGCCCTGTGCTCCTCTCTCCCTCCATCTCCCCTCTCTCTCCCCTAGTGGGCAGTAAGCCCTGTGCTCCTCTCCCTCCCCTAGTGGGCAGTAAGCCCTGTGCTCCTCTCTCCTCCATCTCCCCTCTCTCTCCCCTAGTGGGCAGTAAGCCCTGTGCTCCTCTCTCCTCCATCTCCCCTCTCTCTCCCCTAGTGGGCAGTAAGCCCTGTGCTCCTCTCTCCTCCATCTCCCCTCTCTCTCCCCTAGTGGGCAGTAAGCCCTGTGCTCCTCTCTCCTCCATCTCCCCTCTCTCCCCTAGTGGGCAGTAAGCCCTGTGCTCCTCTCTCCTCCATCTCCCCTCTCTCTCCCCTAGTGGGCAGTAAGCCCTGTGCTCCTCTCTCTCCTAGTGGGCTAGCCCTGTGCTCCTCTCTCCTCCATCTCCCTCTCTCTCCCCTAGTGGGCAGTAAGCCCTGTGCTCCTCTCTCCTCCATCTCCCCCTCTCTCTCCCCTAGTGGGCAGTAAGCCCTGTGCTCCTCTCTCTCCCCTAGTGGGCAGTAAGCCCTGTGCTCCTCTCTCCTCCATCTCCCCTCTCTCTCCCCTAGTGGGCAGTAAGCCCTGTGCTCCTCTCTCCTCCATCTCCCCTCTCTCTCCCCTAGTGGGCAGTAAGCCCTGTGCTCCTCTCTCCTCCATCTCCCTCTCTCCCCTAGTGGGCAGTAAGCCCTGTGCTCCTCTCTCCTCCATCTCCCTCTCTCTCCCCTAGTGGGCAGTAAGCCCTGTGCTCCTCTCCTCCAGTAAGCCCTGTGCTCCTCTCTCCTCCATCTCCCCTCTCTCTCCCCTAGTGGGCAGTAAGCCCTGTGCTCCTCTCTCCTCCATCTCCCCTCTCTCTCCCCTAGTGGGCAGTAAGCCCTGTGCTCCTCTCTCCTCCATCTCCCCTCTCTCTCCCCTAGTGGGCAGTAAGCCCTGTGCTCCTCTCTCCTCCATCTCCCCTCTCTCTCCCCTAGTGGGCAGTAAGCCCTGTGCTCCTCTCTCCTCCATCTCCCCTCTCTCTCCCCTAGTGGGCAGTAAGCCCTGTGCTCCTCTCTCTCTCCTAGTGCTCTCTCTCCTCCTCTCCCTCTCTCCCCTAGTGGGCAGTAAGCCCTGTGCTCCTCTCTCCTCCATCTCCCCTCTCTCTCCCCTAGTGGGCAGTAAGCCCTGTGCTCCCTCTCTCCTCCTCCTCTCTCCTCCATCTCTCTCCCTAGTGGGCAGTAAGCCCTGTGCTCCTCTCTCCTCCATCTCCCCTCTCTCTCCCCTAGTGGGCAGTAAGCCCTGTGCTCCTCTCTCCTCCGTCTCCCCTCTCTCTCCCCTAGTGGGCAGTAAGCCCTGTGCAGTCTCTCTCCTCCAGTCTCCCCTCTCTCTCCCTAGTGGGCAGTAAGCCCTGTGCTCCTCTCTCCTCCATCTCCCTCTCTCTCCCCTAGTGGGCAGTAAGCCCTGTGCTCCTCTCTCCTCCGTCTCCCCTCTCTCTCCCCTAGTGGGCAGTAAGCCCTGTGCTCCTCTCTCCTCCATCTCCCCTCTCTCTCCCCTAGTGGGCAGTAAGCCCTGTGCTCCTCTCTCCTCCATCTCCCCTCTCTCTCCCCTAGTGGGCAGTAAGCCCTGTTCATTAACATGGTGTTTATTGAATGGTGTCCTCTCTCCTCCATCTCCCCTCTCTCCCCTAGTGGGCAGTAAGCCCTGTGCTCCTCTCTCTCCCCTAGTGGGCAGTAAGCCCTGTGCTCCTCTCTCCTCCATCTCCCTCTCTCTCCCCTAGTGGGCAGTAAGCCCTGTGCTCTCTCTCCTCCCTCCATCTCCCCTCTCTCTCCCCTAGTGGGCAGTAAGCCCTGTGCTCCTCTCTCCTCCATCTCCCTCTCTCTCCCCTAGTGGGCAGTAAGCCCTGTGCTCCTCTCTCCTCCATCTCCATCTCTCTCCCCTAGTGGGCATGGTGTCCCTCTCTCTCCCCTAGTGGGCAGTTAGCCCTGTGCTCCTCTCTCCTCCGTCTCCCCTCTCTCTCCCCTAGTGGGCAGTAAGCCCTGTGCTCCTCTCTCCTCCGTCTCCCCTCTCTCTCCCTAGTGGGCAGTAAGCCCTGTGCTCCTCTCTCCTCCATCTCTCTCTCCCCTCTCTCCCCTAGTGGGCAGTAAGCCCTGTGCTCCTCTCTCCTCCGTCTCCCCTCTCTCTCCCCTAGTGGGCAGTAAGCCCTGTGCTCCTCTCTCCTCCGTCTCCCCTCTCTCTCCCCTAGTGGGCAGTAAGCCCTGTGCTCCTCTCTCCTCCATCTCCCCTCTCTCTCCCCTAGTGGGCAGTAAGCCCTGTGCTCCTCTCTCCTCCAGTTAGCCCTGTGCTCTCTCTCCTCCATCTCCCCTCTCTCCCCTAGTGGGCAGTAAGCCCTGTGCTCCTCTCTCCTCCATCTCCCCTCTCCCTAGTGGGCAGTAAGCCCTGTGCTCCTCTCTCTCCCCTAGTGGGCAGTAAGCCCTGTGCTCCTCTCTCCTCCGTCTCCCTCTCTCTCCCCTAGTGGGCAGTAAGCCCTGTGCTCCTCTCTCCTCCGTCTCCCCTCTCTCTTTAGTGGGCAGTAAGCCCTGTGCTCCTCTCTCCTCCGTCTCCCCTCTCTCTCCCCTAGTGGGCAGTAAGCCCTGTGCTCCTCTCTCCTCCGTCTCCCCTCTCTCTCCCCTAGTGGGCAGTAAGCCCTGTGCTCCTCTCTCCTCCATCTCCCCTCTCTCTCCCCTAGTGGGCAGTAAGCCCTGTGCTCCTCTCTCTCCCCTAGTGGGCAGTTAGCCCTGTGCTCCTCTCTCCTCCGTCTCCCCTCTCTCTCCCCTAGTGGGCAGTAAGCCCTGTGCTCCTCTCTCCTCCGTCTCCCCTCTCTCTCCCCTAGTGGGCAGTAAGCCCTGTGCTCCTCTCTCCCTCCATCTCCCCTCTCTCTCCCCTCTCTCTCCCCTAGTGGGCAGTAAGCCCTGTGCTCCTCTCTCCTCCGTCTCCCCTCTCTCTCCCCTAGTGGGCAGTAAGCCCTGTGCTCCTCTCTCCTCCGTCTCCCCTCTCTCTCCCCTAGTGGGCAGTAAGCCCTGTGCTCCTCTCTCCTCCATCTCCCCTCTCTCTCCCCTAGTGGGCAGTAAGCCCTGTGCTCCTCTCTCTCTCCTAGTGGGCAGTTAGCCCTGTGCTCCTCTCTCCTCCATCTCCCCTCTCTCTCCCCTAGTGGGCAGTAAGCCCTGTGCTCCTCTCTCCTCCATCTCCCCTCTCTCTCCCCTAGTGGGCAGTAAGCCCTGTGCTCCTCCTCCCCCTCCCCCTAGTGGGCAGTAAGCCCTGTGCTCCTCTCTCCTCCATCTCCCCTCTCTCTCCCCTAGTGGGCAGTTAGCCCTGTGCTCCTCTCTCCTCCGTCTCCCCTCTCTCTCCCCTAGTGGGCAGTAAGCCCTGTGCTCCTCTCTCCTCCGTCTCCCCTCTCTCTCCCTAGTGGGCAGTAAGCCCTGTGCTCCTCTCTCCTGGTCTCCCCTCTCTCTCCCCTAGTGGGCAGTAAGCCCTGTGCTCCTCTCTCCTCCATCTCCCCTCTCTCTCCCCTAGTGGGCAGTAAGCCCTGTGCTCCTCTCTCCTCCGTCTCCCCTCTCTCCCCTAGTGGGCAGTAAGCCCTGTGCTCCTCTCTCCTCCGTCTCCCCTCTCTCTCCCTAGTGGGCAGTAAGCCCTGTGCTCCTCTCTCCTCCATCTCCCCTCTCTCTCCCCTAGTGGGCAGTAAGCCCTGTGCTCCTCTCTCCTCCATCTCCCCTCTCTCTCCCCTAGTGGGCAGTAAGCCCTGTGCTCCTCTCTCTCCCCTAGTGGGCAGTAAGCCCTGTGCTCCTCTCTCCTCCATCTCCCCTCTCTCTCCCCTAGTGGGCAGTAAGCCCTGTGCTCCTCTCTCCTCCATCTCCCCTCTCTCTCCCCTAGTGGGCAGTAAGCCCTGTGCTCCTCTCTCCTCCATCTCCCCTCTCTCTCCCCTAGTGGGCAGTAAGCCCTGTGCTCCCTCTCTCCTCCATCTCCCCTCTCTCTCCCCCAGTGGGAAGATGAAGCCCTGTGCTCCACCTCCCCTAGTGGGCAGTTCCTGTGCTCCTGATCCTCCAGAGTCTCCCCTCTCAGGACCCCAGTGGGCAGGAGGTGCTCCTCTCTCCTCCGTCTCCCCTCTCTCTCCCCAGTGGGCAGTAAGCCCTGTGCTCCTCTCTCCCTCCATCTGCCCCTCTTGCCCCTGTCTCTCCCCTAGTGGGCAGTGACATCTGCTGACCTTCTCCTCCTCAGTGACATCTCTTCCCCTAGTGGGCAGTAAGTTGACTAAAGGTCCCTCCGTAAAACTCTCCCCTAGTTAAAGTAAGTTTCCTGTGCTCCGTTTCTTCCCCTGATGCTGTTCACCCAGCTCTGTGACATGAAATGAAACCATTGATGAGACCTGGGATCAGTTTTCAGAGGCTATGTGATTACAGAGTAGTGGAATGACAGGACCCCATGAGGGTCTCAGCCAACAATGGAAATGCCCTCTATCTCACATGTCAAACAAATTGTTCAGTGTGACCATGGTGTTTATTGACATCTGGTGTTTCCTTCAGTGACATGGTGTTTATTGACATGGTGTTTATTGACAGTAATGTTGACTAAAGGTTGTAAAACTGGTGTTTATTGACATGGTGTTTATTGACGTTTGTTTATTGATTTGTTGTGTTTATTGACATGGTGTTTATTGACAATGTGTTTATTGACATGGACATGGTGTTTATTGACATGGTGTTTATTGACATGGTAGTGGAATGTTTATTGACATGGTGTTTATTGACATGGTGTTTATTGACATGGTGTTTATTGACATGGTGTTTATTGACATGGTGTTTATTAACATGGTGTTTATTGACATGGTGTTTATTGACATGGTGTTTATTGACATGGTGTTTATTTACATGGTGTTTATTGACATGGTACATGGTGTTTATTGACATGGTGTTTATTGACATGGTGTACTTGTAAATAGCTACAAAGACAACCTGTGGAACCATGCTCTCTATTTGTCTCTCCAACTCTCCTTCCCTCTCTCTTCTCTCCCTCCCCCTTTCTCCTCTCTCCCTCCCTCTCCCTCTTTCTCATCTCTCCTCCTCTCCCTCCCCCCTTTCTCTCGCTCTCTCCCCCTCCCCAACTCTCCTCCCCTCCCTCTCCCTTTCTCCCTCCCCATCCCCATCTCTCCCTCCCCTCCTCTCCCCCTCCCCTCCCTCCCCTTTCTCTCTCTCCTCCTCCCTCCCTCTCTCCCCTCTCCAGGTAGTAACCCTGGCCGTCTACACCTTCATCTTTGCCTGTATTATTGGTAGACAGTTCTTGGACCCAGCTCAGGGTTACCCAGGTCATGACCAGGACTTTTACGTTCCCATCTTCACTATGCTACAGTTCTTCTTCTACTCTGGCTGGCTCAAGGTATGACTGACTGACTGGCTGATTGACTCACTGACTGAGAGAGAGAGAGAGAGAGAGAGAGAGAGAGAGACACACACACACACACACACAGTTGTTATTGTAGTCCAGCTGGCTCAAGGTCCTGTCCTCCACAAACCTTTTTGCCTTTTGGTTTCAACCAGGGAAATTAGATCCCGGACATCAAACCCCAGTACTGTGGATAACAATGCTGGGGTTGTGATGCTAATATGAAGGTCTTGTGAGAGGGAATGTGTGGTTGCAGAGTGTATAGTGTTGGGGTTGTGATGCTAATATGAAGGTCTTGTGAGAGGGAATGTGTGGTTGCAGAGTGTATAGTGTTGGGGTTGTGATGCTAATATGAAGGTCTTGTGAGAGGGAATGTGTGGTTGCAGATGTCACGCCTTGGTCATTGTATCTTGTGTTTTTGTTATATGTTTGGGTAGGCCAGGGTGTGACATGGGTTTATATGTTGTATTTCGTATTGGGGTTTGTATTAATTAGGAGTGTGGTCCTTCTGTAGCTCAGTTGGTAGAGCATGGCGCTTGTAACGCCAGGGTAGTGGTTTCGATCCCCGGGACCACCCATACGTAGAATGTATGCACACATGACTGTAAGTCGCTTTGGATAAAAGCGTCTGCTAAATGGCATATATATTATTATTATATTATTAGTAGGGGTGTGTCTAGTTAGGCTTGGCTGCCTGAGGCGATTCCTAATTGGAGTCAGCTGATTCTAGTTGTCTCGGATTGGGAACCGTATTTAGGTAGCCTGAGTGCGCGTTGTATTTCGTGGGTGATTGTACCTGTCTTAGTGTTAGTCACCAGATAGGCTGTATTAGTTTCTTTCGTTTGTTGTTTTCTTCTTCGTTATTTCATGTACCGTATTAGCTTCCTTAAAAGGCATGAGTAACCTACACGCTGCATTTCGGTCTGACTTTCTACAAACAACAGACGAAGATCTTTACAGCAGAGTGTACAGTGTTGGGTACAGTGTCAGTACACAACGTCTGTACAGCTGCTGCACCATGTCTGACAATCAATTTCATTGGATAAAAATGGGGATTTGTCAGGAAGTATGGAACCCAAATTCTGTTGACAGTAAGATTATCTATGCCTTGTGGGATTTAGTTTGTCGACCAATGTTGTAATCCCTGATGTCACATGACTGTTGTTTGGCATCACTTCCGTATCAAGACATTTGTCTGAGATAATGAGCAGTCATGTGACAGGTCCTTCTCCTTCAGGTTGCTGAGCAACTCATTAATCCATTTGGGGAGGATGATGACGACTTCGAGGCTAACTGGTGTATCGACAGAAATCTGCAGGTTACGTTCAATCAATCAATCAATCAATCAATCAATCAATCAATCAATCAATCAATCAAACATGTGTTGCAAAGTGCCTGACAGTAATAACAGGAACCCAGACTAGTTTTCATGTCTTTCTCAAGCCGATGTTATTGATTGATCTGTCATTTGTGCCAATCGATCATTCAGTCAATGCCTGTGTTGTCTCAGGTGTCGTTGATCGCGGTGGATGAGATGCACATGAACTTCCCTCCAATGACTAAAGACATTTACTGGAACGACTCTGAGGCTCTGCCTCCCTACACCCTGGCTGCTGCAGACTACTGCATACCCTCCTTCCTCGGGTCCACCAGAGAGTTGGAGTGAGGACATGACAACGCACGCACGCACGCACGCACACACGCACGCACGCACACACACACACACACACACACACACACACACACACACACACGACTACTGCATGCGTATGCAGGGACATGTGGAAAAACTCCCATCTCTCCTCAGCTAGATATCTGTCTGAGAGAAGATGGACAAGAGGGCATGACTAGAGAGGATACAGTTTATGTGTCAAATTGACACATTTGATCTAATCCTAACCCTTTTCCTAGTCTCGTGTTGCCAGACCTTCAAAATCACATTGTTTTTTTCCTAACCTAATTCTCCTAACCTGCTACAAAGAGCCAATTCTGGTCAATTCTGACGAGCTGTATACTGTCTAGTCAAAACCATTACTATTCACTAATATCCATAACCTGTATACTATCTAGTCTAATGTATTCACTAATATCCATAACCTGTATACTATCTAGACTAATGTATTCACTGTAATATCCATAACCTGTATACTATCTAGTCTAATGTATTCACTAATATCCATAACCTGTATACTATCTAGACTAATGTATTCACTGTAATATCCATAACCTGTATACTATCTAGACTAATGTATTCACTAATATCCATAACCTGTATACTATCTAGTCTAATGTATTCACTAATATCCATAACCTGTATACTATCTAGACTAATGTATTCACTGTAATATCCATAACCTGTATACTATCTAGACTAACGTATTCACTAATATCCATAACCTGTATACTATCTAGACTAATGTATTCACTAATATAACCATAACCTGTATACTATCTTGACTAAAGTATTCACTGTAATATCCATAACCTGTATACTATCTAGACTAATGTATTCACTAATATCCATAACCTGTATACTATCTTGACTAAAGTATTCACTGTAATATCCCATAATCTTGACTAAAGTATTCACTACTATCCATAGTATACTATCTAGACTAAAGTATTCACTGTAATATCCTCTATCTTTCAGTCTATCGGGCATTTTTCAGTTCGGAGAGGCAGACAAAATGGACATTCACAGACAGGACAGCCACTACAGCAATCACAACTTCCGTCATGGTCGTCAAACGTCAGTCCTGGGGCACGTGCGTAGGCTTCTCAGCGTCCAGGATCCCCCAGAGCTCGTCCCTCCTCGGCCCTCCTTCAAACGTCACAGCAGTGAGGCCTTCTTCCCCTTCAGACCTGACTCCCATGACCACCCTGGATCAGACGACCAGGCCTCCCCAGGACCTGATCACTCTCTGTTCCCCAGACCCAACCTCTTTAACTCCCATAACCCCCTCTCGACCAACCACCCTCTGGATACGCTACGGGAGGTTAGCAGTACTCTTTCTTCCCTGGACACTGAGCCCCGTACGCCGTCCTTCACAGACCTGCCTCAGTGGGTGGTAAGTCCACCTGCTTCTTCTGATGATCATGGGGATGGTGGTTATGGGGGTGATGGAGGGAAGTGTGGGGCGTTATCCGGGGCTCCACAACCCCTGAATCATATAGAGGCCTTCTCCCAACAGACAGGGCATGAGCAGGCCTCAAGTAAGCCTGGGACTCCAGTAGATCTGTCCCCCATTGTGGAGGCTCCGGCCCTGAACACGAATCAGGGCAACAGCTGTACCCAACCGAGGCCCAAGAAGTTGAGCTGGAACGTCCCCAAAGACTGGTGTAAGCCACAGAGACGTCAGCTGTCCTTCCAGTTCTCCAGACAGGGCTCAAAGAGCTCCCTGCACAGCCTGCCTAGTCCTCAAGGCCTAGGGAGGAGGAGAGGCCGAAACACTTCCACAGCCCTCCCCTTTCCTGCTGAGCCTGCCCAGTTCCAAGCACTGCAAGTCCCCGAGACAGACATTCTGGAGTCCATTGGTCATGAGAGTGACAAGATGGACACCAATGACAGCCAAGAGAACAAGGACAAGTCACAATCGGAGAAGTCCTAATGTTCTTCTGACCTACAGTGCATATCGACCTGCTGTGCCCTAATATGAGTCATTTCACAGGATCTCTAAGGGTGTACACAGCATTATTATAATTGACACCCTAATAAACATCAAATGTTTGTTTTATAATAAAATATAATTGATTCAGTCATCGTTCACTGTTAATCATTGTACTCACTCACAAAATGATGCAACAAAAACCACCTGATTGCATTTAAACAATTATTTATTAACTTTAATGGAATGGAAATGCATGAATTCTTCTCAAAAGATGCCAGACAGCCACTGATAATGCGGGCCAGACAGCCACTGATAATGCTGGCCAGACAGCCACTGATAATGCTGGCCAGACAGCCACTGATAATGTTGGACAGACAGCCACTGATAATGCTGGCCAGACAGCCACTGATAATGCTGGCCAGACAGCCTTTCAGCCTTCCCATGAAGCACTTCTGTCTCAGTGATGATGACAGGAGGTGCAGCATGGTGATTCCATGCATCGCTTCATCCACTCTTCTATCACTATCCTTCCTTCCTTCCTTCCTTGCTTGCTTCCTTCCTTCCTTCCTTCCTTCCTTCCTTCCTTCCTTCCTTCCTTCCTTCCTTCCTTCCTTCCTTCCTTCCTTCCTTCCTTCCTCACTTCTATCACTATTCTTCCTTCCTTCCTTCCTTCCTCACTTCATCCACAATTCTATCACTATCCTTCCTTCCTTCCTCACTCATCCACTATCCTATCACTATCCTTCCTTCCTTCCTCACTTCATCCCTCCTTCTATCATCCATCCATCCATCACTCCCTTCCCACATCCCATCTATCTATCCATCTCTGCATCCAACGTTGCATAGCGTGTGTGTCTGGCCTTAGCGAAGCCCACCCTGTCCTGTCCCCGGTCATAGATGCTATAGTAATCAGAGAGGAACACGTCCCCTAGGATCCACAGAGGATCCGTCGAGGAGTGCAGATCCTCCCCCTGGAACCCACTGAAACAGATCTCATGATCACCCATCACCTCCTGAAGAGAGGGAGGGAGGAGGGAGAGGAGGAGAGAGGGGAGGAGGGAGGAGAGAGGAGGAGAGAGAAGGAGGGAGAGGAGGAGAGAGGAGGAGTGAGGAGAGAGAAGAGGAGAGAGAAGGAGGGAGAGGAGGAGGAAGGAGAGAGAAGGAGGGAGAGGAGGAGGGAGGAGGGAGAGGAGGAGGAGGGAGCGGAGGAGAGAGAGGAGGAGGGAGGAGAGAGGGGAGGGGGAGGAGGGAGAGGAGGAGGGAGGAGAGAGGAGGAGAGAGAAGGAGGGAGAGGAGGAGCAAGAGGAGGAGGGAGGAGAGAGAGGAGGAGAGAGAAGGAGGGAGAGGAGGAGGAAGGAGAGAGGAGGAGAGAGAAGGAGGGAGAGGAGGAGGGAGGAAGGAGAGGAGGAGAGAGAAGGAGGGAGAGTAGGAGGAGGGAGGAGAGAGAGGAGAGAGAAGGAGGAGGGAGAGGAGGAGGGAGGAGAGAGAGAGGAGGAGAGAGAAGGAGGGAGAAGGAGACAGAAGGAGGAAGAAGGAGAGAGAAGTAGAGAGAAGGAGAGAGAAGAAGAGAGGAGTGAGAGAGAAGGAGAGAAGGAGGAAGGAGGGAGAAGGAGAGGAATGGAGAGAAGGAGAGAGAAGTAGAGAGAAGGAGGGAGAGAGGAGAGAGGAGGGAGAGAGAAGGAGAGAGGAGTGAGAGAGAAGGAGAGAAGGAGAGAAGGAGGAAGGAGGGAGAAGGAGAGGAATGGAGAGAAGGAGAGAGAAGTAGAGAGAAGGAGGGAAAGAGAAGGAGAGAGGAGGGAGAGAGGAGAGAGAAGGAAGGTAAATGAGGGAGAGAGAAGGAGAGAGGAGGGAGAGAGAAGGAAGGTAAAGGAGGGAGAGAGAAGGAGAGAGGAGGGAGAGAGAAGGAGAGAGGAGGGAGAGAGAAGGAAGGTAAATGAGGGAGAGAGAAGGAGAGAGGAGGGAGAGAGAAGGAAGGTAAAGGAGGGAGAGAGAAGGAAGGTAAATGAGGGAGAGAGAAGGAGAGAGGAGGGAGAGAGAAGGAAGGTAAATGAGGGAGAGAGAAGGAGAGAGGAGGGAGAGAGAAGGAAGGTAAAGGAGGGAGAGAGAAGGAAGGTAAAGGAGGGAGAGAGAAGGAAGGAGAGGAGGGAGAGAGAAGGAAGAGAGGAGGGGAGAGAGAAGGAAGAAAGGAGGGAGAGAGAAGGAGAGAGGAGGGAGAGAGAAGGAGAGAGGAGGGAGAGAGAAGGAAGGAGGAGGGAGAGAGAAGGAGGTAAAGGAGGGAGAAGAGAAGGAAGGTAAAGGAGGGAGAGAGAAGGAGGAGAGGAGGGAGAGAGAAGGAAGGTAAAGGAGGGAGAGAGAAGGAGAGGAGGAGAGAGAGGAGAGAAGGAGAGAGGAGGGAGAGAGAAGGAAGGTAAAGGAGGAGAGAGGGAGAGAGAAGGTAAAGGAGGGAGAGAGAAGGAGAGAGGAGGGAGAGAGAAGGAAGGTAAAGGAGGGAGAGAGAAGGAAGAGAGGAGGGAGAGAGAAGGAAGGTAAAGGAGGGAGAGAGAAGGAAGGTAAAGGAGGGAGAGAGAAGGAAGGTAAAGGAGGGAGAGAGAAGGAGAAAGGAGGGAGAGAGAAGGAAGGAGAAGGAGGGAGAGAGAAGGAAGGTAAAGGAGGGAGAGAGAAGGAAGGTAGAGGAGGGAGAGAGAAGGAGAGAGGAGGGAGAGAGAAGGAGAGAGGAGGGAGAGAGAAGGAAGGTAAAGGAGGGAGAGAGTTAGTGTGTCAGAAATATGACCACAATCCAAACAACCACTCATCAAATACCTTATGTTTTTTGACACAGGCCTCTACCGTAGGACACAGAAAAATGTAGATCTATCATTTATACTAAAATGATTATCACACACAAGTTAAAGTAAATACTGTAATAGTATGTATGAGAATCTGGAAATATCTCACTTGTCATGTTCATTCACTGTCTGTTGGACCAGTACCCACCCTTTTGAGTAGGACTCAGCAGTGAGCACGTATTCCACCCCGTTGAGCGTGATGGTCACCTGGGGCAGGCTGGAGATGCGGGCGCAGTCAATCAGGTACTGCAACACATTTTCCTCATTGAAAAGCATTGAAGAGAATTGGAATTTCAGTGTACTTCCTGAATGGACTGGAATGTAAATGGCACTGAGCCTCGTGCAGCCCCTGTAACTCTACAGAGACGGCCATAGAATGGGCACTCCAATGGAGGTGGGGGTCGCTCCTATCACTAGTAGTACTAGTAGTAGTAGTAGCATTGAGCCTCGTGCAGCCCCTGTAACTCTACAGAGACGGCTATAGAATGGGCACTCCAATGGAGGTGGGGGGCGCTCCTATCACTAGTAGTAATAATAGTAGTAGTAGCATTGAGCCTCGTCAGCCCCTGTAACTCTACAGAGACGGACCAGTATGGGCACCCAATGGAGGTGGGGTAGCTCCTATACTAGTAGTACAGTAGTAGTAGTACTAGTAGTAGTAGTAGTACCCCAGTAGTAGTAGCAGTAGTAGTAGTAGTAGTAGGGGCAGTAGTAGTAGTAGAGTAGTAGTAGTAGTAGTAGTAGTAGTAGTACTAGTATCAATAATAGTACTAGTAGTACATTTTAATTGTAATAGTAGCAGTAGAAGTACTAGTAGTAATAATCAGTAGTAGTAGTAGTAGTAGTAGTAGCATGTAATAATAGTAGTCAGTAGTAGTAGCTGTAGTGGTAAGTAGTACAGAGCAGTAGTAGTAGTAGTAGTAGTAGCAGTAGTAGTAGCAGTAGTAGTAGCAGTAGTAGCAGTAGTAGTAGTAGTAGTAGTAGTACTAGTAGTAGTAGTAGTAGTAGTAGTAGTAGTAGCAGTAGTAGTAGTAGTAGTAGTAGTAGTAGTAGTAGTAGTAGTAGTAGTAGTAGTAGTAGTAGTAGTAGTAATAGTAGTAGCAGTAGTACTAGTAGCAGTAGTAGTAGTAGCAGTAGTAGTAGCAGTAGTAGTAGTAGTAGTAGCAGCAGTAGTAGTACAGTAGTAGTAGTAGTAGTAGTAGTAGTAGTAGTAGTAGTAGTAGTAGTAATAGTAGTAATAATAGTAGTAGTAGCAGTAGTGGTAGCAGTAGTAGTAGTAGTAGTAGTAGTAGTAGTAGTAGTAGTAGTACTAGTGGTAGTAGTAGTCTAGCAGTAGTAGTACTAGTAGTAGTAGTAGTACTAGTAGTAGTAGTAGTAGTAGTAGTAGTAGTAGTAGTAGTACTAGTAGTAATAATAGTAGTAGTAGCAGTAGTAGTAGCAGTAGTAGTAGTAGTAGTAGTAGTAGTAGTAGTAGCAGTAGTAGTAGTAGTAGTAGTAGCAGTAGTAGTAGTAGTAGTAGTAGCAGTAGTATTTGCTAGTAGTAGCAGTAGTACTAGTAGTAGTGGTAATAGTAGTATTTAGTAGTAGTAGTAGTAGTACTAGTAGTAATAGTAGTAGTAGTAGTAGTGCTCCTAGTAGTAGTAGTACCAGTGGCATCCTGTAGCTCCTCAACAGCAGTAGTAGCCAGTGGTAATAGTAGTAGTTGCAGTAGTAGTAGCTCTTATAGTGGTAATGGTAGTATTTGCAGTAGTAGTAGCTGTAGTAGTAATAGTAGTCCAGCAGCTAGCAGTAGTAGTAATAGTAGTAGTAGCAGCAGTAGTAGTAGCAGTAGTAGTAATAGTAGTAGTAGCAGCAGTAGTCCAGTAGTGGTAATAGTAGTATTTGCAGTAGTAGCTGTAGTAGTAATGGTAGTAGTAGTCCAGTAGTAGCAATAGTGTTAATAGTAGTATTTGCAGTAGTAGTAGCAATAGTAGTACTAGTGGTAATAGTAGTATTTACAGTAGTAGTAGCTGTAGTAATAGTAGTTGTTACATCTGCTCCTGCCACACCTACTTCTCATCCTGAACCTCCCTCAACCTGGCACCACTCCCCAGTGCTCTCTCCCCCTTATTTTCTTATCCTGTTTTTCCCCTAGCCTCACGCTGCTTTTTCTCTCCACTACAGTCCCGCCTGCTCTGACTCCGGTACCTGTCTCCAGTCCCGTCTGCTCTGACTCAGGTACCTGTCTCCAGTCCCGTCTGCTCTGACTCAGGTACCTGTCTCCAGTCCCGTCTGACTCAGGTACCTGTCTCCAGTCCCGTCTGCTCTGACTCAGGTACCTGTCTCCAGTCCCGTCTGCTCTGACTCAGGTACCTGTCTCCAGTCCCGTCTGCTCTGACTCAGGTACCTGTCTCCAGTCCCGTCTGCTCTGACTCAGGTACCTGTCTCCAGTCCCGTCTGCTCTGACTCAGGTACCTGTCTCCAGTCCCGTCTGCTCTGACTCAGGTACCTGTCTCCAGTCCCGTCTGCTCTGACTCAGGTACCTGTCTCCAGTCCCGTCTGCTCTGACTCAGGTACCTGTCTCCAGTCCCGTCTGCTCTGACTCAGGTACCTGTCTCCAGTCCCGTCTGCTCTGACTCAGGTACCTGTCTCCAGTCCCGTCTGCTCTGGTACCTGTCTCCAGTCCCTCGTCTTCTCAGTCCTGCTTCCCTGCTCTGACTCCCTGCTCTACTGCTTCAATGTATTCCGCTCCAGACCTGCTTCCACAGATCCTAATCTCCTTGCCCCCCCAGGCTCAACCGTAAGGCTCTCCAGAGGGTAGTGAGGTCTGCACAACGCATCACCGGGGCAAACTACCTGCCCTCTAGGACACCTACACCACCCGATGTCACAGGAAGGCCATAAAGATCATCAAGGACAACAACCACCCGAGCCACTGCCTGTTCACCCCGCTATCATCTGGAAAGCGAGGTCAGTACAGGTGCATCTAAGCTGGGACCGAGAGACTGAAAAACAGCTTCTATCTCAAGGCCATCAGACTGTTAAACAGCCACCACTAACATTGAGTGGCTGCTGCCAACACACTGACTCAACTCCAGCCACTTTAATAATGGGAATTGATGGAAATTGATGTAAAATATATCACTAGCCACTTTAAACAATGCTACTTAATATAATGTTTACATACCCTACATTATTCATCTCATATGTATATACTGTACTCTATATCATCTACTGCATCTTTATGTAATACATGTATCACTAGCTACTTTTATGCCACTTGTATGTTTACATACCCTACATTACTCATCTCAGATGTATATATTGTACTCGATACCATCTACTGCATCTTGACTATGCCGCTCTGTACCATCACTCATTCATATATCTTTATGTACATATTCTTCATCCCTTTACACTTGTGTGTATAAGGTAGTAGTTTTGGAATTGTTAGGTTAGATTACTCGTTGGTTATTACTGCATTGTCAGAACTAGAAGCACAAGCATTTCGCTACACTCGCATTAACATCTGCTAACCATGTGTATGTGACAAATAAAATGGATTTGATTAGTATATAACGTTATAATATCACCTCTCCAATGGAGGTGGGGGGTAGCTCCTATCAGCTGTTGTAGAGCGAGGATGTCACGGTTGGGGCCGATGATGAGAGACGTGCCTGTATCAATGATGGCCTGACAGCCGCGGGGACAGAAAGTCAAGGCTCCCTGGACCTGTATACTGGAGTGGAAGAGGTGCAGGAAAACATGTGTTCAGAACTACAGGGAGATGACCTTTTTACAAGAATTCAACCTCTAATTTGGCTGCCATTTTGGTTTACTAGGATACAGCAACAAGATGAGACGAAAGGGACTTTTCTGACCAGCATTCCATTGACTTCCTAACTAGCCAAAACCTGCCCTAACCAAACCCTTAAACCTGACCCTAACCTTAACCTAACCCTTAACCCTAACCTTAACCTAACCCTGACCCTAACCTTAACCTGACCCTAACCTGAACCTAACCCTTAACCCTGACCCTAAACTTAACCAAACCCTTAACCCTAACCTTAACCTAACCCTTAACCCTAACCTTAACCTAACCCTTAACCCTGACCCTAACCTTAACCTAACCCTTAACCCTGACCCTAACCTTAACCAAACCCTTAACCCTGACCTTAACTTAACCCTGACCCTAACCTTAACCAAACCCTTAACCCTGACCTTAACTTAACCCTGACCCTAACCTTAACCTAACCCTTAACCCTGACCCTAACCTTAACCTAACCCTGACCCTAACCTTCTTTTAACCAATTCTGAAATGTAATATTGGTTTGTACCCACGTCCCCTGAGTTTTCCCCCACAGCATCACAATTGAAATCGGGGACAATTGCACCATTTCCCCACTAGATGACCGGACAGCACAATATTCTCCTTTTTCTCAGTCATATCAAGTGATCAAACAGCTGCCTCACTCTTGTGGGCAGCCCTACTACTAACTGTGGATATGTCCCCTGGTTTGACAGAGGGACAATATGATGTGAGTTATCCTGGTTCTGACCCAGTTTGACAGAGGGACAACATGATATGAGTTATCCTGGTTCTGACCCAGTTTGACAGAGGGACAACATGATATGAGTTATCTTGGTTCTGACCCAGTTTGACCGAGGGACAACATGATATGAGTTATCCTGGTTCTGACCCAGTTTGACAGAGGGACAACATGATATGAGTTATTCTGGTTCTGACCCAGTTTGACAGAGGGACAACATGATATGAGTTATCTAGTTCTGACCCAGTTTGACAGAGGGACATCATGATATGAGTTATCTTGGTTTCTGATCATGATATGAGTTATTTGGACCAGTTTGACAGAGGGTGTCATGAGACTGAGTTATCTTTTGACCCCAGAGGGACAACATGATATGAGTTATCTTGGTTCTGACCCAGTTTGACCGAGGGACAACATGATATGAGTTATCTTGGTTCTGACCCAGTTTGACCGAGGGACAACATGATGAGTTATCCTGGTTCTGACCGAGGGACAACATGATATGAGTTATTCTAGTTCTGACCCAGTTTGACAGCGGGACAACATGATATGAGTTATTCTAGTTCTGACCCAGTTTGACCGAGGGACATCATGATATGAGTTATCTTGGTTCTGACCCAGTTTGACAGAGGGACAACATGATATGAGTTATCCTGGTTCTGACCCAGTTTGACCGAGGGACAACATGATATGAGTTATCCTAGTTCTGACCTGGACATCTTGATCTGCCAGTAGCTCTTCAGGGTAACAGGGTTCCAGCTGATGGGTCCACTGTAGAGCGCCTCGTCAATCCCTCCTAGCAGCAACTCTCCCTCTGGGTCCCTCGGCATCTTACTCCTGGAAGCAGAAGCAATCAAATTACGATGGGAAAATGGAAAATAGATCAGTAGGGGAGAAATCAAACTGTAGACCACTTAGGAAGTTCTGTGAAATCAAACTGATTGCTGTTTAACAATTGACAAAATTTCACATGCTGTTGGGCAAATGAAATAGACAACAGGTGGAAGTGTCTGTTTACTGGATTATAGGCAAATAGCAAGACACCCCCAATAAAGGAGTGGTTCTGACTGGATTAGAGTGTCTGTTTAATGACTGGGGAGTGTCTGTTTAATGACAGTGTCTGTTTAATGACTGGATTAGAGTGTCTGTTTATTGACTGGATTAGAGTGTCTGTTTAGAGTGTCTGTTTAATGACTGGATTAGAGTGTCTGTTCAATGACTGGATTAGAGTGTCTGTTTAATGACTGGATTAGAGTGTCTGACTTTAGTGTCTGTTTAATGACTGGATTAGAGTGTCTGTTTAATGACTGTTTGTTTTGACTGGATTAGAGTGTCTGTTTAATGACTGGATTAGAGTGTCTGTTTAATGACTGGATTAGAGTGTCTGTTTAATGACTGGATTAGAGTGTCTGTTTATTGACTGGATTAGAGTGTCTGTTTAATGACTGGATTAGAGTGTCTGTTTTTAATGACTGGATTAGAGTGTCTGTTTATTGACTGGATTAGAGTGTCTGTTGACTGGATTAAGTGTCTGTTTACTGGATTAGAGTGTCTGTTTAATGACTGGATTAGAGTGTCTGTTTAATGACTGGATTAGAGTGTCTGTTTAATGACTGGATTAGAGTGTCTGTTTAATGACTGGATTAGAGTGTCTGTTTAATGACTGGATTAGAGTGTCTGTTTAATGACTGGATTAGAGTGTCTGTTTAATGACTGGATTAGAGTGTCTGTTTAATGACTGGATTAGAGTGTCTGTTTAATGACTGGATTAGAGTGTCTGTTTAATGACTGGATTAGAGTGTCTGTTTAATGACTGGATTAGAGTGTCTGTTTAATGACTGGATTAGAGTGTCTTTTTAATGACTGAACTGTTTAAAAATGTGTCTGTTTAATGACTGGATTAGAGTGTCTGTTTAATACTGTTTAATGACTGTGCCAATTAGAGTGTCTGTTTAAAACCACTAGATTTTCTGATGACAAGTGTCTGTTTAATCTGTTTAATGACATTCATCAATAACAACATCATTGATGGGTAGACAGTCAGATATACTCTGTGGTCTGTTTAATGACTGGGTGTTTAATGTGTATTTAGTGTCTTCATCATCATCATCATCATCATCAATAACAACATCATGATGGGTAGACAGTCAGATATACTCTGTGGTCCTGGGTAGTGTATTTACCTTCATCATCATCATCATCATCATCAATAACAACATCATGATGGGTAGACAGTCAGATATACTCTGTGGTCCTGGGTAGTATATTTACCATCATCATCATCATCATCAATAACAACATCATGATGGGTAGACAGTCAGATATACTCTGTGGTCCTGGGTCATATATATATCATCATCATCATCATCATCATCAATAACAACATCCTGATGGGTAGACAGTCAGATATACTCTGTGGTCCTGGGTCATATATATACCATCATCATCATCATCATCATCATCCTGATGGGTAGACAGTCAGATATACTCTGTGGTCCTGGGTAGTGTATATGTGTTCTGTACCTACTTGCTGAGGTAGAAGGAGAAGATGGGTTGGTCCACAGACTTCTGGTTCATGATGCTGTCGAAAACGGGCGTCCCCAGTTCCTCGGCCAGGGAGGGGTACCCCAAGCCCAGCACCCCGTCAAACTTCGCCATGACAAAAACAAAACCTGGCTCGTACACCGACTCTCCGAACTCCTGGTTTTTCACCGTCAACGGGCCAATCTGGAAACCACAGAGACGTATCAGGTGAATGACTGTATACATGTCCTCCCCCACCTGATGAACTAGTTAACGTTGGACAACCACAGAGACGTATCAGGTGAATGACTGTATATATGTCCTCCCCACCTGATGAACTAGTTAACGTTGCATTGTACACGTGATGCTGTCATACCAGCCAACGGCTCAATCCTTTCAAAATAACAACACCTTCTAAAGTAAACAAAGCATCAGGAAACAATGTTGCCCCCCACAAATGATGCAGCCCCCCACAAATGATGCAGCCCCCCCCCCCTCCTCTATGGCAAGACCCATCATTCACCCACGTTTAGTTCAAATAGTGCCAGTGCTGTTAGAGACATCGCATATGAGACTAATGTATGAACGGAGACAGATCCACAGTCATCTCCCCGATTTCATCGTGGGGGACAATGATATATACCATCTAATGATATCATATGTGTTTAAGACAACATATTAGACAATCCCCACGAGAAGCTGAGCTGACAGAAACAACACTCCAATTACTTTGGGAAAGTGGGCAGTACAGGGATAAGGGTTAGGAATATTGTGTCACCTTGAGGACTTCCCTGCCCATGATGCCCAGCATGTGTCCCTTGCCATAGTGGATGCCAAACATCCTGCCGTCGTGGATGAACGTGCTGGACTCAAAGGCCTTGAACTTGCGGTGCATGGCTGGAGAGAGAGAGAGCGAGAGAGAGAGAGAGCGAGAGAGAGAGAGAGAGAGAGAGAGAGAGAGAGAGAGAGAGAGAGAGAGAGAGAGAGAGAGAGAGAGAGAGAGAGAGAGAGAGAGAGAGAGAGAGAGAGAGAGAGAGAGAGAGAGGAGGGAGGGAGGGAGGGAGGGAGAGTGAGGGAGGGAGGGAGGGAGAGACAGAGGAATAGAGGGAGGGAGGGAGAGAAGAAGAGAGGGTGGAACACAGTGACCTATAGAGGCTAGTCTGCTCTTGTCTGTGTCACACAGTCAGCAGATAAACACTGACTCTAGATAAACAGGAATACATTAGTCTATTTGGAACAGATTCTAAAAAGATAGAATGGAGAAGGTACATCTGTTTTATAGTGTGGTCCGGTCCCAAAAAACAGATTGGATTAAGCACAGAAATACAAATGTCTGTTTACCCGTAAGTACATGTCACATGACCATAATACATCTTGCTCTTTGGTAGCATTCAGATAAACATGATTGTTGTAAAATAGTTATTTAGTCCCCTAGGTGAAGGTTCTGTTAATCCCTGGCTGTGTTCTGAAGTCTCACCACAGGCCTCTGAGACGCAGTAAGAGGATGGGACCCACAGGTCAGACGATCCTGTATCAAACACTACGGTGAAGTTCTGTTTCGGGGTACCCAGGCTGATCAGTCCATAGTACTGGGCCTGGACAATCACACACAGGGAATACAATGTCCATTCGTGTATTCTGAGATCTATACAGTGTGTTGATCAAGTCTTCAGAAATGTAGAGGTCGGACTTCAACACAGTGACACAATAAAAGTACGATACGTGTTTTGCTGTTTTTCAATATACTGAACTGAGGATTGTGTTTCTCTCTCCATATAATACACCAGATACCACAACAGTCCCTTGGTACCAGCAGTTATTACACTTCAATACAGCTATTCACTTCCATTCAGTCCCACTTACATCCATGAAGTTGTAGAGCCTCTCGCTGCTCTTACCCAGCCTGAGAGAGGGGATACCAGGGGGGGTAACACTGGGCGTACCTCCGGTTGAACACATCAGGCTGGTGGTCCCTCATGAAGTCCTCCAGGCGATTGGAGGCTCTCAGCTGGGTACGCACAGAGAGCATCTGACGCAGGGGGATCCTGGACCAAACACACTCAGGTTGGTGGCCATACTGAGGTAGTTTAGATACAGTACACTTGTAGAAATGTTTCATCCACCAGTAAGTCAGACTTTCGGCTGCTGAAGGTCATTTGTCCCCGATTGAAAGCCTCTCATTCCTCACTTACTTCTTATAATGATTCTAATCAGGGTCGGGACGGATTATATATTTTGGGGGTTAGGGGCCCCCTGGGAACGTGCCCGTTCTGTAATCCGAACCTGATTCTCAGGCATTACCATAAATATTCAAGTAGGGCAAAAATATTATTTTCAAGTATCTTGAAAGGTTTTCAAACAAAGGACAAATGTTTAGGATCTGTCGGTTCTTACCTGATCAGCCCATGTGCAGTCCAGGAACAGCAGATCAGCGTCAACACAGTCCACCTCATCCTGACTGGTAGTGTCTGTCAGTGGCTGCTGCAGACCAGACGCTCACTGAACACAGGCTGTAGACACAACGGAGACCAGACGCTCACTGAACACAGGCTGCAGACACAACGGACTGGCTGCCGTTCAGCACTGAGAGGAAAGGTAGGAGGTGAAAGTGGGTGGATCTCATTTCCTTGATTCCTCACGTCCTCTCTTTATGCCTCCTCTGAATTCTCATTCAATGGATTTGGAGGTGAGGAGTCAGAGAAACGCAATTGATATTCTCCAATGGACTTCTGATCCCAGTAAGACCAGCCCTAACACAGCTCAGCATATCCCTCCAGGGGAAATGACAGTGAGACAGTAAAACTACGAGGATCTGTGTGTTATGTATGTGTATCGTCCAGGATTGATGCATTCTTGAATGCTTTTTCAAGTGGATATTGTACTTCCTTGATTCTGGGTATTTGAGATTGTTGGATTCCCATATATACATAAAACCACCTCCCATATTAGTCTAAACATCTATGCAGATACGTTTACTCTCAGGTTGAGGTGACCGAGACCTGCTAATGGTGTTCACGTTAGGTAAATACCCCGTGTTTACTAGAGATCAAAGAGTCAATCAGACCATAACCAAAAGCAGCTCGGGTAGTACAATGTGTACAGAAGAGATTTAGATGTCAAAGTCAAACGCGTGATCGTCTTCTTGTCATGGTGTTACGTTAAAAATAGAGTCATATTCTTAACATTATAGTACATCTATATCCTTAATATGTTATAGTAAGTACATCTACAGTTGAAGTCAGAAGTTTACATACATAGGTTGGAGTCATTAAAACTTGTTTTTCAACCACTCCACAAATTTATTTTTAACAAACTAGTTTTGGCAAGTCAGTTTGACATCATGGGAAAATCTAAAGAAATCAGCCAAGACTTTAGAAAAACATTTGTAGACCTCCACAAGTCTGGTTCATCCTTGGGAGGAATTTCCAAATGCCTGAAGATACCACGTTCATCTGTGCAAACAATAGTACGCAAGTATAAACACCATGGGACCACACAGCCGTCATACCGCTCAGGAAGGAGATGTGTTCTGTCTCCTAGAGATGAACGTACTTTGGTGCGAAAAGTGCAAATCAATCCCAATCACAAAAGTATCTATATCCACAGTAAAATGAGTACTATATCGACATAACCTGAAAGGCCGCTCAGCAAGGAAGAAGCCACTGCTCCAAAACCACCATAAAAAAGTCAGACTACAGATTGCAACTCCACATGGGGACAAAGATCAAACTTTTTGGAGAAAGGACCTCTGGTCTGATGAAACAAAAATGGAACTGTTTGGCCATCGTTATGTCTGGAGGAAAAAGGGGGAAGCTTGCAAGCCGAAGAACACCATCCCAACCATGAAGCACAGGGGTGGCAGCATCATGTTGTGGGGGTGCTTTGCTGCAGGAGGGACTGGTGCACTTCACAAAATAGATGGCGTCATGAGGTAGGAATATTATATGGATATATTGAAGAAACATCTCAAGAGATCAGTCGGGAAATTAACACTTGGTTGTGAATGGGTCTTCCAAATGGACAATGACCCCAAGCATACTTCCAAAGTTGTGGCAAAATGGCTTAAGGACAACAAAATCAAGGTACTAGAGTGGCCATCACAAAGCCTGGAGCTCAATCCTATAAAAAGCGTGTGCGAGCAAGGAGGCCTACAAGCCTGACTCAGTTACACCAGCTCTGTCAGGAGGAATGGGCCAAAATTCACCCAACTTATTGTGGGAAGCTTGTGGAAGGCTACTGGAAACATTTGACCCAAGTTAAATTTAAAGGCAATGCTACCAAATACTAATTGAGAGTAACTTCTGACCAACTGGGAATGTGATGAAAGAAATAAAAGCTGAAATAAATAATTCTCTCTACTATTATTCTGACATTTCACATTCTTAAAATAAAGTGGTGATCCTAACGGACCCTAAGACAGGGAATTTTTACTAGGATTAAATGTCAGGAATTGTGAAAAACTCAGTTTAAATGTACTTGGCTAAGGTGTATGTAAACTTCCGACGTCAACTGTATATCCTTAAAAGTACATCAATATTCTTCATGTGTTATAGTAGTACATCAAGACAATGAATATGTTATAGTCCATCTTTATCCTGAATATAAATGTTTAAAATACATCTATAAGTCTAAATACACAGTTCAAACTAAGGTTCTCAGGGCATAAAACACTCCACAGACACGGATTCAGAGTGAGTTTATTATTATTATTTCAGTAAACAAACATGTCCATACAGCCATCTGCATGAGATATCAAGTGTGTTGACAGTCTGGCCTCTGCATGGATATCAAGTGTGTTGACAGTCTGGCCTCTGCATGAGATATCAAGTGTGTTGACAGTCTGGCCATCTGCATGAGATATCAAGTGTGTTGACAGTCTGGCCTCTGCATGAGCACAAGTGTTTTGACAGTCTGGCCTCTGCAGTGATATCAAGTGTGTTGACAGTCTGGCCTCTGCATGAGATATCAACTGACAGTCTGGCCTCTGCAGTGGTTATCAAGCAGCACTGACAGTCTGGCCTCTGCATGAGATATCAAGTGCACTGACAGTCTGGCCTCTGCAGTGGTTCGTAACGCAGCACTGACAGTCTGGCCTCTGCAGTGGTTCGTAACGCAGCACTGACAGTCTGGCCTCTGCAGTGGTTCGTAACGCAGCACTGACAGTCTGGCCTCTGCAGTGGTTCGTAACGCAGCACTGACAGTCTGGCCTCTGCAGTGGTTATAACGCAGCACTGACAGTCTGGCCTCTGCAGTGGTTCAGCAGCACTGACAGTCTGGCGTAACGCTGACAGTCTGGCCTCTGCACGCAGCACTGACAGTCTGGCCTCTGCAGTGGTTCGTAACGCAGCACTGACAGTCTGGCCTCTGCAGTGGTTGCGTAACGCAGCACTGACAGTCTGGCCTCTGCAGTGGTTCGTAACGCAGCACTGACAGTCTGGCCTCTGCAGTGGTTCGTAACGCAGCACTGACAGTCTGGCCTCTGCAGTGGTTCGTAACGCAGCACTGACAGTCTGGCCTCTGCAGTGGTTCGTAACGCAGCACTGACAGTCTGGCCTCTGCAGTGGTTCGTAACGCAGCACTGACAGTCTGGCCTCTGCAGTGGTTCGTAACGCAGCACTGACAGTCTGGCCTCTGCAGTGGTTGACAGTCTGGCCTCTGCGCAGCACTGACAGTCTGGCCTCTGCAGTGGTTCGTAACGCAGCACTGACAGTCTGGCCTCTGCAGTGGTTCGTAACGCAGCACTGACAGTCTGGCCTCTGCAGTGGTTCGTAACGCAGCACTGACAGTCTGGCCTCTGCAGTGGTTCGTAACGCAGCACTGACAGTCTGGCCTCTGCAGTGGTTCGTAACGCAGCACTGACAGTCTGGCCTCTGCAGTGGTTGACAGTCTGGTAACGCAGCACTGACAGTCTGGCCTCTGCAGTGGTTCGTAACGCAGCACTGACAGTCTGGCCTCTGCAGTGGTTCGTAACGCAGCACTGACAGTCTGGCCTCTGCAGTGGTTCGTAACGCAGCACTGACAGTCTGGCCTCTGCAGTGGTTCGTAACGCAGCACTGACAGTCTGGCCTCTGCAGTGGTTCATAACGCAGCACTGACAGTCTGGCCTCTGCAGTGGTTCGCACTGAAGTCTGGCCTCTGCGCAGCACTGACAGTCTGGCCTCTGCAGTGGTTCGTAACGCAGCACTGACAGTCTGGCCTCTGCAGTGGTTCGTAACGCAGCACTGACAGTCTGGCCTCTGCAGTGGTTCGTAACGCAGCACTGACAGTCTGGCCTCTGCAGTGGTTCGTAACACACCCCGACAGACTAAAAGGAGCATTTAGACTAACCAACCAAAAGAGACTGAAGCTTTGATTTTGGGACAACGGTACAGAACACAGGGTTTTTTATTTCAAAGTGACGTATGGTACACAGCCTTGGACAGGAGTATCATAAATACAGGCTTTTCTGTTCCCCTTCCCCTACCAGCAACTCCTGTTCCCCTCTCTCCTCTTCCTCACCCCCCCTCCTCTTCCTCCTGGTGGTATTAACAGGGGTGATGGTCTGGTACTCGCTTCCTACAATGGGAAAGAGGGAGGAATCAGTAAAAAGGAGAATCACTACGTTTTACAGGAAGGAAAACAACCTACTCACCATTTCAGAGCAGTAAGCAAATGATCAACTTACAAAATGAGAACAACTGCACTTGCAAAGCATGTTTTTGACCATCTACTGCAAAGCAGTTTGGGAAAACAAGGATTCTCTACTCTAGTCATGTGGTAGACTGCCATCTGTAGACTTGACCAATCAGAATGAACCAGGCACTGAGGATAGAAGCAGAATACAAGGAACATTCTGGCAGCGGAAGACACTGGACCTGTTATCCCTCCAGACAGGAGAACATTCTGGTAGTGGAAGACACTGGACCTGTTATCCCTCCAGACAGGAGAACATTCTGGTAGTGGAAGACACTGGACCTGTTATCCCTCCAGACAGGAGAACATTCTGGTAGTGGAAGACACTGGGCCTGTTATCCCTCCAGACAGCAGAACATTCTGGTAGTGGAAGACACTGGACCTGTTATCCCTCCAGACAGGAGAACATTCTGGTAGTGGAAGACACTGGGCCTGTTATCCCTCCAGACAGCAGAACATTCTGGTAGTGGAAGACACTGGGCCTGTTATCCCTCCAGACAGCAGAACATTCTGGTAGTGGAAGACACTGGACCTGTTATCCCTCCAGACAGGAGAACATTCTGGTAGTGGAAGACACTGGACCTGTTATCCCTCCAGACAGGAGAACATTCTGGTAGTGGAAGACACTGGACCTGTTATCCCTCCATAACAGACAGGAGAACATTCTGGTAGTGGAAGACACTGGACCTGTTATCCCTCCAGACAGGAGAACATTCTGGTAGTGGAAGACACTGGACCTGTTATCCCTCCAGACAGGAGAACATTCTGGTAGTGGAAGACACTGGACCTGTTATCCCTCCAGACAGCAGAACATTCTGGTAGTGGAAGACACTGGGCCTGTTATCCCTCCAGACAGCAGAACATTCTGGTAGTGGAAGACACTGGGCCTGTTATCCCTCCAGACAGGAGAACATTCTGGTAGTGGAAGACACTGGACCTGTTATCCCTCCAGACAGCAGAACATTCTGGTAGTGGAAGACACTGGACCTGTTATCCCTCCATAACAGACAGGAGAACATTCTGGTAGTGGAAGACACTGGACCTGTTATCCCTCCAGACAGGAGAACATTCTGGTAGTGGAAGACACTGGACCTGTTATCCCTCCATAACAGACAGGAGAACATTCTGGTAGTGGAAGACACTGGACCTGTTATCCCTCCATAACAGACAGGAGAACATTCTGGTAGTGGAAGACACTGGACCTGTTATCCCTCCAGACAGGAGAACATTCTGGTAGTGGAAGACACTGGACCTGTTATCCCTCCAGACAGGAGAACATTCTGGTAGTGGAAGACACTGGACCTGTTATCCCTCCATAACAGACAGGAGAACATTCTGGTAGTGGAAGACACTGGACCTGTTATCCCTCCAGACAGGAGAACATTCTGGTAGTGGAAGACACTGGACCTGTTATCCCTCCAGACAGGAGAACATTCTGGTAGTGGAAGACACTGGACCTGTTATCCCTCCAGACAGGAGAACAGGGAGACAGCGGGCATGCCAGGAATGGAGGTTTAACTCAGGCTGCACCTACAGCAAGGATTTCTGGGATATCTGGAACAATAAAAGAGAGCTGCAGGGTGTGTGTGTGTGTCAGGGGTTGGTCCTCACCTGGGAGCAGCCTTGATGATGTTGTCGACGCGGAGGATCATCTCTGCAGCCTCGGCAGCAGACAGCAGAACCTGCCTCTTGACCTGGAAGCTCTCTGTCACCCCCATCTCTGACATGTCACCGATGGTACCCTGGTTCATATCTGAGGGACCCGGGAAGACGGACGCAGACAGACAGACGCAGACAGACAGAGGACAGGACATGAGCCTAAGTGTGATGCATCAGATTCACATATTCAATCCGTTTTAATTCATCTGGCCCCATTCAAATAAGATGACTACAAGAAAAGGTCAAAGGAAGGAGAATGAGGCACATGCCAAAAGGCCGGTTTGAAACATCTAGGAGAGCGGTGTCCTGAGACGGTACTCACTCAGACCCATGGTGGTTTTCCCCTCCTGGTGAGCAGCTCTCAGCTGGGCCACCAGATCGGCGCTGTCGTAGCCGGCGTTGTCTGCGATGATGGTGGGCAGCATCCGAAGAGCTTTGGCGAAGGACTCCATGGCCACAGCCTCTTTGCCCGGTGTCCTGAGAGCCAGGTCTGTCACCACCTTGGCCATCAGCATCTCAGAGCAGCCTGGAGGGACAGCAGAGTGGTGATTCTCACACTGGGTTCAGACAGTAGGGGGGGGCTGTGTTGAACTTGTTGTTGGACTTTCAGCCTGTTATTTCCCCAGATGGGCAGTGTGTGTGTGTGTGTGTATAGACCTCACCTCCTCCGTAGACGGTACGTGTCTCCTTGACGGTCTGAGCCAGGACACACAGGGCGTCGTGGAGAGACCTCTCGGCCTCGTCCAGGATCTGCTGTGTGGCTCCACGCAGCACCACGGTACACGCCTCACCTGGGAGAGGCAAAGATGGGCAGGACTTACAATCCAGAGAAAACACGAAGAGGATAAATCCCTGACCATCAAGCCGTTATCCTACTATAAACCTCAGAAGTATAACCCATTTCTAAGCCAGCCAGCCGTTGTATCACTGACTCATGGCCACTCAATCACACTTCTGTATTTAATAAGAATATTTAATTCATTCAGATCTAGGATGTGTTATTTTAGTGTTCCCTTTATGTTTTTGAGCAGTGTATATATATATATAACACACACACAGTCCACTAGTTTTGTGCACTGACGCAACATTGGCTGTAATGAAGGTGTCATGAAGCCAGTTTGCTGCGTCGACCTGATTTTCATTTAGGAGGTTATTAACCAGTAATAACAGCACAGTGTGAAGCTGCTACACCTTCTCAATCCTCCCAGAGCCCCTGCACACACACACACACACACACACACACACACACACACACACACACACACACACACACACACACACACACACACACACACACACACACACACACACACCCACACCCACACCCACACCCACACCCACACCCATACCCACACCTCACCTGGGAGAGGCAAAGATGGTCAGGACTTAGAATCCAGAGAAAATACGAGGATAAATCCCTGACCATCAAGCCGTTATCCTACTATAAACCTCAGAAGTATAACCCATTTCTAAGTCAGCCGTTTGTATCAACACTGACCCATGGCCACTCCTGAGAAGTGGATCAGAGTGTCCTCGCCGATCATCACCTCCTCGATCAGCTTGCAGTGGCCCAACTTCACCAGCTCGGGGTGGTCGAAGGTGGACGTGATCTCTCCCCCCGTGACGAGAGCCAGGCGCTCCACTCCGGAGAAGTCCGCGTGTTCTATCGCCATGACGCCTGCCGCAGCAAACAGCTGCTCTGGGTAGTTGTAGATCAGCTGTCTGGTGATCAATCCTTATTGATTACTACATTACTCACAACACTGGAAAAACCCTTGATGAATAGGTGAACTTGTACTTAGTGTGTGTGTGGTGTAGTGTGGTGTGCGTGTGCGGTGTGTGTATGTACTTAGTACGTGCGTGTGTGTGTGTGGTGTGTGTGTATATGTACTTAGTACGTGCGTTGGGGTGTGTGTGTGTGTATGTACTTAGTACGTGTGTGTGTGGTTGTGGTGTGTGGTTTATGTACTTAGTACGTGTGTGTGGTGTGTGTGTATGTATGTACATAGTACGTGTGGTGTGCGTGTACCTGTTGATGAAGCAGTTGATCCCGTGCTTGAGGATCCGTTCCACCTTCTCCTTCATCTTCTCTTTCTCAGCCATCTCTATCTCCGCCACCTTGGCCGTGGAGTCCACACGCACTCTGGAGCCGAAGATCTGACACAAGACCATACAGCTGGTTGGTTACAAACGGAAAGGGGGATTTTCACAACACTTCTTAAGAGGCTAATAGGAGATAGTAGGGATGAATATCAGGGACGGATTTAAATCTGATTCACTCAGCTGGAATTTAAAAACAAAAACATGTTCCTTGTTGTTTTTCCAAAGGGAAAATTGGAACAGGAGTTTACAGTTGACTTCCTGATTTGATAAAGAATTGCTGGTCTGTAACCCTGAGAGCAAATAAAAAGGTCAAACCTTGATCTTATCGGTGTCCATGCCCGTGTTGGAGATGAGGATGTTGACGTTCTCCAGCCTCTTGGGCTGGTTCACACCAATCTTCTTGTCCAGCAGAAAGCCTACCGAGACAACCAACACATGAAGCTACATTAAAACACAACACAGAGTAGATGTTAGAACAATCTGTCCTCTAACTAAGAGTGGTTCACACACACACATATATATTATAATTAATGTTTATATATATAACACACACACACACATATATCACACACACACACATATATATCACACACACATATATATACACACACACACATATATATCACACACACACACACACACACACACACACATATATATACACACATATATATACCCACATATACACTGCTCAAAAAAATAAAGGGAACACTTAAACAACACACTGTATCTCCAAGTCAATCACATTTCTGTATTTAATAAGAATATTTCATTCATTCAGATCTAGGATGTGTTATTTTAGTGTTCCCTTTATGTTTTTGAGCAGTGTACATATATATATATATATATATCACACACTACACACACACCACTAGTTTTGTGCACTGACGCAACATTGGCTGTAATGAAGGTCTCATGAAGCCAGTTTGCTGCGTCGACCTGATTTTCATTTAGGAGGTTATTAACCAGTAATAACAGCACAGTGTGAAGCTGCTACACCTTCTCAATCCTCCCAGAGCCCCTGCACACCCCCCCGGGTCAGACTAAAGCTCTTTAGACCTATTCATTAGGTCACACCGTAGCAAAGGTTTAGCAACGTGAACCCCCCCCAACGTTTCTTATTGGCCATCTTCAGGTAATCCCTCCCCGTTTCAGTCAGTTTTACTTCCGTTTGGTACCCTGATGAATATGACCCAGATGAGACCAACTGCCGTTTTCTGTCAGAGGCAGAAATATGCATCAGCCTCCCCAGTGGTCTCACCTTCGTCCAGGTAGGAGTCGATGAGGCTGCCTCCGAGCTTCTTGATGACGTGGATGGCCTCCAGGTTACCGGAGCTCTTCAGCCGGAGCACGGCCTCCACAGCCAGCTTGGCAAAGTGGTCCTTGTGGTGGGTCAGCAGCTTGGACGACAGGGTGGTGCGGGAGATGTTCAGGAGGTCCTCCTGGAACTTCACCTGGTCGTTACTGAGGGGAGAATAAACAGGAGGAGAGGGAGAATAAACAGGAGGAGAGGGAGAATAAACAGGAAGAGAGGGAAAATAAACAGGAGGAGGGGGGTAGGATGGTATTTTTCACAGCTTAGCAATGTGTGTAGTCTTTCTTTATGGTTTTGGATGGGTGATTACTCATCTATGCAAGAGCCTATTAAGAACGTATAACATCTCATGACATTAGCGGAGTTGTGTGATAGAGACCTCGTAGTTAAACATGACATCTAGAAATGCTTCATCATTGTAGGCCTACCCATGATCCACAGCAGCCTCCTTCAGAGCCTGGCGGGCTGCCTGGGTGGCCTTCCTCCAGCCAGAGATTATGATCTGAGGGTGGATCTTCTTGGCGATGAGGAGCTCAGCTTCCTAAAAGACAAGACACCAGGGTTGTATTCATTTGGGTACACCGTAGAAAACCCATTTTGCAATGGGAACATTGCACATTATTGGATCGTTGATAACTTAAGGAAGTATCACCAAGACAACGCACTACAGCTGGTGTTGATAACGGTTTTACTCCCAGGAGTTAATCTCTTCACAACAGACTGCAATGTGAAATACAGTATTAGCTAGATGTGCTGAAGAGGGTGATTAAGGGTTGTTAAGTAAATCATCCACTCTTACCCTGAGCAGTTCAGCAGCCAATACCGTGACAGAGGTGGTGCCGTCTCCAACCTCATCATCCTGGGTCTTAGACATGTCTGGAAGACAGAAGGTGTAAAGGATCAGAGAGGGTCTAGGACATGTCTGGAAGACAGGAGGACTAAAGGACCAGAGAGGACAACAACAGTGTCCAGAAAGACAGCATAGCAGAGGGCCACTGCCTTGGGGAGCAGCATTACACCGTGTGCAGGCCTTTCATATTTCCCTACAACCACATAGTTCAACTGGTGAACACAACACTCACCAACCAGAGAAATACACAACGCAGAGGACGAAAAGTCTGAGTAATAACGATCAATGGAAAGTGTTTTTGTAATAGGGGATTAACGATCAATGGAAATAATGTTTTTATATAATAGGGGATTAACGATCAATGGAAATAGTGTGTTTATGTAATAGGGGATTAACGATCAATGGAAATAGTGTGTTTTATGTAATAGGGGATTAACGATCAATGGAAATAGTGTGTTTTATGTAATAGGGGATTAACGATCAATGGAAATAGTGTGTTTTATGTAATAGGGGATTAACGATCAATGGAAATAGTGTGTTTTATGTAATAGGGGATTAACGATCAATGGAAATAGTGTGTTTTATGTAATAGGGGATTAACGATCAATGGAAAGTGTGTTTTATGTAATAGGGGATTAACGATCAATGGAAAGTGTTTATGTAATAGGGGATTAACGATCAATGGAAATAGTGTTTTTATGTAATAGGGGATTAACGATCAATGGAAATAGTGTTTTATGTAATAGGGGATTAACGATCAATGGAAATAGTGTGTTTTATGTAATAGGGGATTAACGATCAATGGAAATAGTGTGTTTTATGTAATAGGGGATTAACAATCAATGGAAATAGTGTTTTTTATATAATAGGGGATTAACGATCAATGGAAATAGTGTGTTTTATATAATAGGGGATAAATGATCAATGGGTCAGACACAATTTCAGTCCGGGACTCATAGCTACATGGCAAGTTCTCATTGGTCCAAATTGTTTATACATTGAACCTGAAATAGGATACTTGTTATTTAGCCACGGGCCCAGTTTCATTTCAGGGAATTATAATTCCTCAACCACAGGCTAGGGCTGGGTTATAATGTACATCCTGTCCCCTTGTTCTGTGGGGAGAATCACAGGAGAGAATCACTGAGGACAGGGGAGAATCACAGGAGAGAATCCTCTTCGAGAATCACTGAGGACAGGGGAGAATGAACAATTCCTCTTTGAATAAATCCTATTCTCCTCCCCCTGATTTGCTTTGGGGTCCGTGTTATTGAAGAGTAACATCAACTGCTAACACTGGTGAACATCAAAACTCACCAACCAACACTTTGGCAGCGGGGTTGTCAACTCCGATGGCTTTGAGGATGGTGGCCCCATCATTGGTGACTGTAACAGTTCCCTCCCTGCCACCTCCGATAAGGATCTTGTCCTGCAAGGTTGTTATTTATTTATATATATATTTATTTAACCAGGTGGGCAAGTTGAGAACAAGTTCTCATTTACAACTGCGACCTGGCCAAGAGAAAGCAACACAGTGTGACAAAAACAACAGAGTTACACATAAACAAACGTACAGTCAATAACACAATAGAAACATCTATGTACAGTGTGTGCAAATGTAGTAAGATTTGGGAGGTAAGGCAATAAATACGCCATAATACAAAATACAATTTAGCATTAACACTAGAGATACTGGGGTGCAAAAGAGCAAAAATAAAGAAATAACAATTTGGGGATGAGGTAGTTGGGTGGGCTATTTACAGATGGGCTGTGTTCAGGTGCAGTGATCGGTAAGCTGCTCTGACAGCTGATGCTTAAAGTTGGTGAGGGAGATATAAGTCTCCAGCTTGATGACTTTTGCAATTCGTTCCAGTCATTGGCAGCAG
The DNA here is from genome assembly GCF_021184085.1 of Oncorhynchus gorbuscha. Taxonomy (NCBI): domain Eukaryota; kingdom Metazoa; phylum Chordata; class Actinopteri; order Salmoniformes; family Salmonidae; genus Oncorhynchus; species Oncorhynchus gorbuscha. The sequence continues at coordinate 245,043 of NW_025745761.1, read as the reverse complement.
AGAACTGGAAGGAAAGGCTGCCAAAGGGGGTGTTGGCTTTGGGGACGGACAGTCAATGTGAGTTTGAGCCATGCAAACTATACCTTTGTTCTAGTTGAGTTGATCAAGTCATGCTATGCACTTAGGGATTGTTGTTTTTGGTTTGTTAGTATAATTGTTCATAATTGGTAATTTGGTATGAATAATTAATTGATGTCAATGACAGACTTGCTGAGTGATGCATACCATTCCTTTTGGTCCCAAGGTGCTCTTCACCAGATCTCCAATGGCGATGGCACCGATGAAGGACGACTGGAGAAAACCCAAAACATTAGTGTAGCCACGATATACCGGTAATATCACAGTACCAAAACATTAGTGTAGCCACGATATACCGGTAATATCACAGTACCAAAACATTAGTGTAGCACGATATACCGGTAATATCACAGGACCAAAACATTAGTGTAGCACGATATACCGGTAATATCACAGTACCAAAATATCAGTGTAGCCACGATATACCGGTAATATCACAGTACCAAAATATCAGTGTAGCCACGATATACCGGTAATATCACAGTACCAAAATATCAAGTGTAGCCACGATATACCGGTAATATCACAGTACCAAATCATTAGTGTAGCCACGATATACCGGTAATATCACAGTACCAAAACATTAGTGTAGCCACGATATACCAGTAATATCACAGTACCAAAACATTAGTGTAGCACGATGTACCGGTAATATCACAGTACCAAAATATCAATGTAGCCACGATATACCGGTAATATCACAGTACCAAATCATTAGTGTAGCCACGATATACCGGTAATATCACAGTACCAAAACATTAGTGTAGCCACGATATACCGGTAATATCACAGTACCAAAACATTAGTGTAGCCACGATATACCGGTAATATCACAGTACCAAAACATTAGTGTAGCACGATGTACCAGTAATATCACAGTACCAAAATATCACATGTAGCCACGATATACCGGTAATATCACAGTACCAAAACATTAGTGTAGCCACGATATACCGGTAATATCACAGTACCAAAACATCAGTGTAGCCACGATATACCGGTAATATCACAGTACCACAACATTAGTGTAGCACGATGTACCGGTAATATCACAGTACCAAAACATCAGTGTAGCACGATATACCGGTAATATCACAGTACCACAACATTAGTGTAGCCACGATGTACCGGTAATATCACAGTACCAAAACATTTTATGAATCCAACATTTTAGAATACTTGAATACCGTAGTACCATTTCATATGATACTACCACATTTTTCAGCCCTACAACGGGCACCTGTAATGTTAATAAAGTCAGTTTTGTATTTTATTTTTTAAACAGCCACTAGTCTCTTGTATGTGCTGATTCAATAATGTCCACTTGACTTTATGCGCGTGTCAGCGGTTGAGAGGACGATGCGCGTGTCAGCGGTTGAGAGGACGATGCGCGTGTCAGCGGTTGAGAGGACGATGCGCGTGTCAGCGGTTGAGAGGACGATGCGCGTGTCAGCGGTTGAGAGGACGATGCGCGTGTCAGCGGTTGAGAGGACGATGCGCGTGTCAGCGGTTGAGAGGCGGCGTGTCAGCGGAGGACGATGCGCGTGTCAGCGGTTGAGAGGATGCGCGTGTCAGCGGTTGAGAGGACGATGCGCGTGTCAGCGGTTGAGAGGACGATGCGCGTGTCAGGGGTTGAGAGGACGATGCGCGTGTCAGCGGTTGAGAGGACGATGCGCGTGTCAGCGGCTGAGAGGACGATGCGCGTGCCAGCGGCTGAGAGGACGATGCGCGTGCCAGCGCTGAGAGGACGATGCGCGTGCCAGCGGCTGAGAGGACGATGCGCGTGCCAGCGGCTGAGAGGACGATGCGCGTGCCAGCGGCTGAGAGGACGATGCGCGTGTCAGCGGCTGAGAGGACGATGCGCGTGTCAGCGGTTGAGAGGACGATGCGCGTGTCAGCGGTTGAGAGGACGATGCGCGTGTCAGCGGTTGAGAGGACGATGCGCGTGTCAGCGGTTGAGAGGACGATGCGCGTGTCAGCGGTTGAGAGGACGATGCGCGTGTCAGCGGTTGAGAGGACGATGCGCGTGTCAGCGGTTGAGAGGACGATGCGCGTGTCAGCGGTTGAGAGGACGATGCGCGTGTCAGCGGTTGAGAGGACGATGCGCGTGTCAGCGGTTGAGAGGACGATGCGCGTGTCAGCGGTTGAGAGGACGATGCGCGTGTCAGCGGTTGAGAGGACGATGCGCGTGTCAGCGGTTGAGAGGACGATGCGCGTGTCAGCGGTTGAGAGGACGATGCGCTTGTCAGCGGTTGAGAGGACGATGCGCGTGTTAGCGGTTGAGAGGACGATGTGCGTGTGAGTGTTTCTGAGAGGGAGGTTTCAGGCGGTGTTTTCTCCGTACTGCTACGATGACATCCAGATCATTATGCATGTATATTCCTTCCTACCATTACTCCAATCAGATCACAGATAGGCCTTTGCCAATATGAGCAAATCAGCTGTTCTATGCCGTATTCTATTATACAGTGTGAAGTTCAATTCTATGTGTTGTTCTGAGTAAAGGTGTGAATATCAGTGACATATGTTTGTGTGTAGCACATGTGTATAATGTTTAGAATATGGGAACAAGAGTCGGAGGGAAGGGACAAACAGGACATTAGGCCACTGAAATGTTTCCCCTGTGGTATCGCGATACTTGGCCTGGTACCGTAAGTAAAATGTTGGTATCGTGACAACATTACAAAACATTGTTATAAATGAATGGTACAGTAGAAAAGCAACTATTAATGTAGAATAATATAAAGGGAAAGGGGGATAATATACTAACATAACATAAACATCACAGAGCACTCAACTCACCAGACGGGCGGTCTCAGCTTTCTCCTCGTCAGCTCCTTGTCTGAAGATGTTCACTGGGGCCATGGATAGGGACGCCTGCAAGACAGGTTAGGATCTCAGACAACGCAATCTTCCCAGAGTCACACACCCGACGCAATGCAAACTGGTGAATGCTTGTGTAAAAAGTTACATCTTTTGACAATCTCTATGATAATATATTAATTAGGTCAAAGAAATATCCATAATCATGGTAGTGTCAAAATGACGAACATGTGTAAGAAGCCAAGGGCTGCTGACATAATTTGACAGGTTGATGTGAATGATGCATTGAAATGTCTAGACTCATGCTTACATTTTGTGTCAAAACAACAACAAAAATAGCAACATTGTGCCTTTGTTATCAAACTCAAAACTGTACATCGCCGACCATACATGGTCCTAGGTGGACTGTATGAACAGCAGTAGCATGGCGCTGTAACAAGGACCAGTTGATGACTCCACCCACTGCTCCTAAGAAACCGCTAGAAGCTTTGTGGCCCAAACCAACTGCGTTTTGGAAAACGCTATAGCTAGCCATGTAGCCTTCCTAGTTGTGTCATTGTGCAAGAACATGAACACTTTGAAATTTGTCGTGTCATGCTACTGTTAGATGGCCAAGCCCAACAAGTAGTTAGCTAGCTAACTACAAATCTAGGGATACTGACGGGAGACAATGTAGCTTAGCTCGTTAGCCCTTTAGCAAGTTTGTAATAAATAAAATACAAATAATAATTACGTTGCTACGTTCATTCAAAGTTCATCTGGTTTCAGGTGAAAATGAATTTTTCTACATCAGGCTTGATTTTTCTGTTGATCACATAATGCCATCGACATAAAATGACCACATGACGCTATTAGCTAACCGGCTCCCTTAGCATGCTAACTAGTGGACCCATGTGCTTCCTCGGTCAATGTTACACCCGTCAGAAATAAATAAATTAACAAAAACCCATATTTATGCAAGATACTGCAAGTTTAAGATAACGTTGTTTTTACTCAGTGTAGTTAACGATTACAATAATGTCGTTGAAATAAAATGTTTATAAACGGAACAAAGAGGTTCGCTTACCATGATTTCTGTGAGTTTGATAGCGGACGCCTCGCACGCACCGGGAAGGAACAAGTAGGAGTGACGCAGCGACGTAAGGACACGCCAGGGCAAAGGTGCGTTCGATTTTGTAGCCCCGGGGGACAGCGTTTGCACTTTTGGTACAATATCTCTCCGCTCTGCCGATCCGGCATGTAGGATGAGCTAAATCAAATCCACCTAATTTAGAGAGTATTTTGCAGATTGTGCGAATTCACTGCACACCCCTCTCTTCTCTTCAAACCAATGCAGAATAAATTATTTCAAATACTATTTTTTATACAGTAACCTACTATACTCAGGTTTATGAGTAATAAGATTTGATCTTCAAAAACCAGTGAATAAGATAACATTTTGACAAAATAAGCATAAACCTCATGTTTATACATAATGTACACAGTTACATGTACCCCAAACAAAACACCACTGTCATTCAAACAATTTGGCAATGTTTTTAATAGAAAATATGATAACTAGGATTATTGGCCCCAGATGTGACGTTTTCTGCTTTCCTGTTTGCATTTTGTCTTGTTCAGGTCGATCGGTGGAGGAGGTGGTCTGGAAAATGGCTGACGGAGTTGATCACATCGACATCTACGCCGATGTTGAAGAGGATTTCAACCAGGTATGCAAACCGTTACATTTGTTTAAATCCTGCACCGTTATATACATATTTTTTGGTGTGCCCTATGATTTGTATTTGCTAAAATGCTTTTTGAAAGTTAAACCGAGTTATCTGGCGTCCGATGAGACCTGCTGCAAAGCGTTGCCTGTGTTCGTCGCAGCGTTTTCTAATTGCAACAACGCAATGACTTGTCAAATATTGTTTTTAAAAAAAATAGTAACGTGGATGTTGTGTCCCTCCCTTAGTTTTATGTTTGTTGGCTATAATGTATACATTTTGATAGGTAAATATGTTTCCCTTTGCAAGCCAACGTGGTCGTTCCATTGTTAACGACAGTGTTGTACCGGAGGCGAAGTGGCGGGGAAGGCCTCCGCAACACACAAACACCGTGGCCTGCTTTGTCGTCGTGCGCTAACATTATATTGGTATTCAACTACCTAGTTATAACTGTTTGGCTAATAGTATAAAACAGTAAGGACTGTGCTAATAACGAGTTAAATTTTAAAAAATATAATTAAAGTGTATTTTCCCTCCGGTCGGCGACTGTTTAAAAGGTTGTTGCGCTCTCGGCTTGCTGGCGAGGCTGAAGTTGATGTTCATCTTTTAATTTTTCTCAAAGCAAAGATACCATGTTGCACAAACATGAATGGTTTTATTTTATTTTTATCAACTGCCTTTCTAAATCTGATATTTTTGTTTATTTACTGCATTTTTTGAATGCCAAATGGAAATGCTATTCAAATCAAACTGTATTTGTCACATGCGCTGAATACAACAATTGTAGACTTTACCGTGAAATGCTGAATACAACATTTGTAGACTTTTGAAATGCTGAATACAACATTTTAGACTTTACCGTGAAATGCTGAATACAACATTTGTAGACTTTTGAAATGCTGAATACAACATTTGTAGACTTTACCGTGAAATGCTGAATACAACATTTGTAGACTTTACCGTGAAATGCTGAATACAACATTTGTAGACTTTACCGTGAAATGCTGAATACAACATTTGTAGACTTTACCGTGAAATGCTGAATACAACATTTGTAGACTTTATGAAATGCTGAATACAACAATTGTAGACTTTACCGTGAAATGCTTCGGTACAAGCCCTTAACCCAGCAGTGCAGTTCAAGAATAGTTCAGATGGAAATGCTATTCGTTTTGAGTTGAGTTTGATTCTCATTGATCAATCACATAGGACTGATTTGTTCATTTAGGTGGGGGATATTTGACCCAGTTCTCACACACAAAAAATGTAGATATCTCTATGGTTTCGCATGTCAGCTTTCTGCAAAGATTGCCAACTGCACTCTGATGCAGTGTGTGTAGACTGAAGTGTTCTGTATGCTGAGGGTTGGTCATGCTTGCCGAGTCTTTTCAATGTGCATCTGTACACTTTAAAGGGATATTTCCAGAAATGTTCAAAGTCATAATCTCCAGAGCAGTAGTCCATTTGTACCGAACAAATCTGCATATTGCAAACACTAATTTGGATCTTTTACTTATTCAAATTCTTGTTGACTCAAAGGAAAGGCCCCCAAAGTGTTTGTTAGGAACTCATTAGCACGGGGACTTTCCAAAATATTATACTGTTGGACTGAAAATACAACCAGCTCTAGGCAACAAACTGTTACTGTTGAAATGTTGGCTAGATAATATGGCTCACGTTGTTTGCCTATTCAGATGTGCAGTAATGTCTGCATCTTTTGTATTTCATGTCCTGAATATCACACATCGTTTTAACTACAAAACAGCTGAGACTTCATTCTCCTCTCTGACCGTCACATGTGTCAAAGCATGTTGTTGGGGCTCGTTCCAGATCGTCTTTGTTGATATCATCTGTAGGACCCAACATTGCATGTTGTTGGGGCTCGTTCCAGATCGTCTTTGTTGATATCATCTGTAGGACCCAACATTGCATGTTGCTGGGGCTCGTTCCAGATCGTCTTTGTTGATATCATCTGTAGGACCCAACATTGCATGTTGCTGGGGCTTGTTAGGACCCAACATTGATCAGTCGTCTTTTTGATATCATCTTGACCCAACATTGCATCAGATCTGATATCATCTAGGACCCAACATTGCATGTTGCTTGTTTCTTTGTTGATATCATCTGTAGGACCCAACATTGTTTCTTCGCGTCAATCTACAGAGTTTTAAAGACATTCTGGAGCACAACTATTGATTGACTGACTGTGATGTACGGTTGACCTATTGTGTTCTACCCCCCCCCTACAGGAATCAGACTACCCTGCCCATGACCAGATAGACTTGTATGACGATGTTATCTCTCCTTCGGCCAATAATAACGGAGACGCACCTGAGGACCGGGACTACCTGGACAACCTACCCCCACCTGCTGGCTCCGAGGGGAACAAGAGCACCCCGCCCAACGTGGTTTACACGTACACTGGCAAGAGGATCGCCCTGTACATAGGCAATCTCACATGGGTAGGTTATGGGTTTGGATAACAGTCTGCTGAATGACAAAGATGAATATAAACGGGCCAGTTACTCAGACCCAGATGAAGCTGATCTCCGGAGATAAAAAGCTCAGTGGGTCTTTGAGGATCTCCATTGGAAGTGTTTTTTAAAGTCCAGAGATGGGCTTAGTCGGGGTCAGGGAAACGAGCCCTTAATGTGCATCAATTATGTAATGGGTCTTGATGTGCCTCTCCTTTTCCAGTGGACAACAGACGAAGATTTGACAGACGCCATTGGATCAATAGGCATTAAGGATCTGCTGGAGATCAAGTTCTTTGAGAACAGAGCCAACGGCCAGAGTAAAGGGTGAGCTTTCTCCTTTCATGATTCCTCATTACACACGGACACTCTGAACAGACAGTGGGTTTTTTTGTGGTTGACTATCCTAATACATTTGAACTACACACAGGTAGTTGTTCAATTGTTTATTTTAAAGAGAAAAACAGGAAAGAAATACCCAAATAAAAGCCTTAAGGAAAGAAAGAGATGGTGACTTGGTCCCGTTATGCCCTGGTGTGTCCCATTAGGTTTGCCCTGGTGTGTGTGGGCTCAGACACGTCCTCTAGGAAGCTACTGGACCTGCTGGCTAAACGGGAGCTCCACGGACAGAACCCCATTGTTACCCCCTGCAACAAACAGTCCCTCAGCCAGTTCGAGATGCAGTCTCGGAAAAGTAGGTGAACCTGCGTGCCTCCACACGGGGATGGGCAATTAGAGTTATAGAACAATAATTATAAATGAGTTATCTGGTTTTTCTGCACGGTTTAATGACAAGGTAGGTCCGATAACCTGGGAAGACCCAAATACGCTGAAGCAGACCCAAATACGCTGAAGCAGACCCAAGTATTTGGTGCTTGAGTCTGCCTCTGCTGTCAATGCAGAAATGTTATAAAAATAGTTTATATATTTGATTAATAACTACATTTATTTGAATAAATAAATTGATTTAGTGAAGTAATTAGTTTTTTTAGCGTTCAGAACTACCTAATTGGGTCAGCACAACGAGTTGGGGATTTGAATGTTCTCTCTGCCCTCTTCTTTCCCTTTATGCCCAGGTACATCGGGTGGGCAGATGTCCGGAGATGGGAAGGCGGGACCCCCACCATGGGCCCCGCGGTGGCTTCCCCATGGGCATGGGTAGGGGCCGAGGCCGCTTCCCGGGCCTCCTGGTCCTGGAGGAGACCGCTTCCCTGGGCCCATCGGACCCGGAGGGCCCCCACCACACTTCCCAGGTGAGTACTCTTCCCACTCCAGCAGTCGGGTCGGTCCGTTCGCACGGCTCTCGGCTAAAACCAGGGTGTCTGCTGGTTCTTAAAAAGTCTGTCTTAAAATTGATTTTGTAAGTCTTAAAGTATCTTAAATTCAGTTTTCAAAGGTCTTTAAAAAATGTGACCGAGATGACTACATTGTGCTACTGCTTAATGTTATATTGTGCTACTGCTTAATGTTATATTGTGCTACTGCTTAATGTTATATTGTGCTACTGCTTAATGTTATATTGTGCTACTGCTACATTGTTGACACGCGGCAAAAACTGAAATTAACAATGGAACGTCAAATAATACTGGAGGCCACTTTCTAATAATAATAATAATAATAATAATAATATAATAATATATGCCATTTAGCAGACGCTTTTATCCAAAGCGACTTACAGTCATGTGTGCATACATTCTACGTATGGGTGGTCCCGGGATCGAACCCACTACCCTGGCGTTACAAGCGCCATGCTCTACCAACTGAGCTACAGAAGGACCAAGACGTTGGAGAGAGCTATCCAACCACAGGTTCTTAAAGGGACTTACTGTTCACCCATAAGTCAAAGCTCTGTCTAAGCCGGGGCTGGGGTTCTACGAGGCTATATGGGATTGTTTTAAGAAGGTCATACCAAGGATAATTTTACTATGCTGAACAAAAAGAAAGGCAACATGCAAGAATTATTTCAGCTTATACAGAGTTACAGTTCATATAAGGAAATCAGTCGATTGAAATATATAAATTAGGCCGTAATCTATGGATTTCACATGATTAGGTATCCGTTGGTAACAGATACCTAAACAAAATGCGCCTCGGGATCTCGCCATGTTATCTCTGCATTCAAATTGCCATCGATTTAAAATGCAATTGTGTTTGTTGTCCGTAGCTTATGCCTGCCCATACCATAACCCACCGCCAACATGGGGCAGTCTGTTCACAACGTTGACGTCGGCACACCGCTCACCCTCACAAAGCCAAACACGTGTTCTGCGGTTGTGAGGCCGGTTGGGCGTACTGCCAAATTCTCTAAAATGACGTTGAAGGTGGCTTATGGTAGAGAAATTAACTTTCAATTTTCTGGTAACAGCTCTGGTGGACATTAATGCAGTCAGCATGCCAATTGTGCGCTTCCTCAAACAGTGGCGTTGTGTTTTAGTGGCCTTTTATTGTCACCCGGGCACAAGGTGCACCTGTGTTATGATCTTTCTGTTTAATACGTTTCTTGATGTGCCACACCTGTCCAGTGGCTGGATTATCTTGGAAAACAAGAAATGCTCACCAACAGGGATGAAAACAAATTTGAACAACATTTGAGAGAAATATTACTTTTCTATTTATTTTCGTTTATTCAACATGGGACCTACAATTTATTTGTTTTATATTTTAGTTCAGTGTATTTGCTTTTGAATTTTAAGACCCTTTGAAGTATCAAGATATTTAGCAACATTTTTGGGGGGATTAATGTTTTTTTGGCCTTACTGCTATTAGTTTAATGCAAACGCATTGAATAGGATTCACTACATGAACAATAGATAGTAGCAGACCCCCGAACTCTAAAGGAAGTTTTGTTCTGACGTGTCTGTCCTATAACATTTAACTCTTCATTTTTGGAACTAAACAGTCTAAACGCTGTCATTCTAATCCCAGTCTAAACTGGGGGGGGGGTCTACTAAACTATATGAAATTGTTTTAAGAATGTATTACCGAAGGATTAATTGAGCTATTTTATGATATTTTTTTGATCTAAAATGTTTTGAACATTTGACCGTACTGCTATTAGCCCATACAAATGCAATGATTTAAAAATAGGACAAGCCTCAGGTTATTGTGAGTGTAACAATTCGATCTCAAATGTCCAATATAGATGAAATAACACAACTTTACAGAGTATGTCAATGAGATGATGTCACAGCGGAGTGGGCCAATAACACCACTTTACAGAGTATGTCAATGAGATGATGTCACAGCGGAGTGGGCCAATAACACCACTTTACAGAGTATGTCAATGAGATGACGTCACAGCGGAGTGGGCCAATAACACCACTTTACAGAGTATGTCAATGAGATGATGTCACAGCGGAGTGGGCCAATAACACCACTTTACAGAGTATGTCAATGAGATGATGTCACAGCGGAGTGGGCCAATAACACCACTTTTACAGAGTATGTCAATGAGATGACGTCACAGCGGAGTGGGCCAATAACACCACTTTACAGAGTATGTCAATGAGATGATGTCACAGCGGAGTGGGCCAATAACACCACTTTACAGAGTATGTCAATGAGATGACGTCACAGCGGAGTGGGCCAATAACACCACTTTACAGAGTATGTCAATGAGATGATGTCACAGCGGAGTGGGCCAATAACACCACTTTACAGAGTATGTCAATGAGATGACGTCACAGCGGAGTGGGCCAATAACACCACTTTACAGAGTATGTCAATGAGATGATGTCACAGCGGAGTAGGCCAATAACACCACTTTACAGAGTATGTCATTGAGATGATGTCACAGCGGAGTGGGCCAATAACACCACTTTACAGAGTATGTCAATGAGATGATGTCACAGCGGAGTGGGCCAATAACACCACTTTACAGAGTATGACAATGAGATGATGTCACAGCGGAGTGGGCCAATAACACCACTTTACAGAGTATGTCAATGAGATGATGTCACAGCGGAGTGGGCCAATAACACCACTTTACAGAGTATGTCAATGAGATGATGTCACAGCGGAGTGGGCCAATAACACCACTTTACAGAGTATGTCAATGAGATGATGTCACAGCGGAGTGGGCCAATAACACCACTTTACAGAGTGGAGTTAAAAAAGGTTGTTAGTCTTCAATTCAACTAAATGGAACCTGCAGATACCCTGAAAAAACAGTACAGAAAGGAAGCCCGTTTTAATTGGTTAAATTTAAACCGTGCCCTGATTACAACCAATGAAATGGCTTCCTTTCTGGTGTACTGTTTCTGCTGTAAGCAGTGTGAATTGATCTTCCACTGACAGCCAGGCCACTACTGTTGGTGTTATGCTCTGCATGGACTGAACTGAAGATGGGTCCTCCTGTCTGGGTATTATCCTGTCTTCCACGTGACCATATGTAGTAAGGATTGGAAAGCACCAACCTACCATCTCTACACATTTAGTCTGTTTCATTACATTCTGACTCCTGTTCTCTGTCCCCTTGCTTTCAGAAGTTGAGTGAAGTACCTGAATTGTGTTGGGATGGGGGGGGGTGTATTATTCAACATTTGTTTTATCCAGTTTGCCCCAGTCTTCCCCCCCCTACAGATAATAATAATCTGTTTTGGCAACTTCTTCCTGTGTTGCTAGCTGCGCCTCTGCCATTGGCCGGATGGCCAGTGTGGTCACAGCCTTGTTGTGATTGTGTTTTTCCTCCCACTAGGGTCGGGGATGAGGCCACCTGAACTCATTAACCATAGACACCAAGAAGGCCACCTGATGGATATGAATTTCAATTGCTTCCCGCCGGGACGTGATGGGAATTGGCGACCCAGAGGTGAAATGCCTCGACTCCTGTTGACAACAGTTCTAGGGTTGGCAAATCTTCCCCAAATCTTCCCAAAAATCCCAGATTTTCCAGAAATCCCAGCTGGAGGGTTTATGTAATTCTCAGGGAATTCGCTACAATGGAATCTTCCAACCTGGAATTTTTGGGAGTTTTGGTAATGTTTTGGATTTTTGCAACCCTTCACAGTGCTAATGTATGAAATAAGAATGATTACCCCCCCCTCTACCCCCTGCTTACATGTTCTCTTTTATTAAGGCCTGTTTGTCTATGGAGTCCTGCACTGACTGACTGACTGACTGACCAAGCTTCTTCTCCCCCCCCCACACTTTAAATTCTGCGTTATTGATCATTCTGTCTTAACTGTCCATCTTTATATGCTGTGTTGCTTGTTCTGTTTCTATTGGCTGTCCAGCACTCTAGACAACACAATGAGTATAGAAGGGGTGTCTGACCTCTTACCATCCAGACCAGTCAGTCCTGCCTGCTCCATACCAAGATGGTCTTTCCAGCCATCCAGGCCTGTCTGTCCTGATACTCGGCCAACTGGTTCTTGGCTTTCGTTGCTAATAGCTTGCAAAATGTATAATCTCGCTCAATCTTGCATTTTAATTCACAGGACGCCTAGGGTGGGTTGTACCAACATGGTTTAAATATATCTCAGATTAGAGCTAATCTAGGTTTATAATTCATCTGGGATTAGAACTAATCTAGGTTTATAATTCATCTGGGATTAGAACTAATCTAGGTTTATAATTTATCTGGGATTAGAACTAATCTAGGTTTATAATTCATCTTGGATTAGAGCTAATCTAGGTTTATAGTTTATCTGGGATTAGAGCTAATCTAGGTTTATAATTCATCTGGGATTAGAGCTAATCTGGGTTTATAATTCATCTGGGATTAGAGCTAATCTGGGTTTATAATTTATCTGGGATTAGAGCTAATCTAGGTTTATAATTCATCTGGGATTAGAGCTAATCTAGGTTTATAATTCATCTGGGATTAGAGCTAATCTAGGTTTATAATTTATCTGGGATTAGAGCTAATCTAGGTTTATAATTTATCTGGGATTAGAGCTAATCTAGGTTTATAATTTATCTGGGATTAGAGCTAATCTAGGTTTATAATTTATCTGGGATTAGAGCTAATCTAGGTTTATAATTTATCTGGGATTAGAGCTAATCTAGGTTTATAATTTATCTGGGATTAGAGCTAATCTAGGTTTATAATTCATCTGGGATTAGAGCTAATCTAGGTTTATAATTCATCTGGGATTAGAGCTAATCTAGGTTTATAATTCATCTGGGATTAGAGCTAATCTAGGTTTATAATTCATCTGGGATTAGAGCTAATCTAGGTTTATAATTCATCTGGGATTAGAGCTAATCTAGGTTTATAATTCATCTGGGATTAGAGCTAATCTAGGTTTATAATTCATCTGGGATTAGAGCTAATCTAGGTTTATAATTTATCTGGGATTAGAGCTAATCTAGGTTTATAATTTATCTGGGATTAGAGCTAATCTAGGTTTATAATTTATCTGGGATTAGAGCTAATCTAGGTTTATAATTTATCTGGGATTAGAGCTAATCTAGGTTTATAATTCATCTGGGATTAGAGCTAATCTAGGTTTATAATTTATCTGGGATTAGAGCTAATCTAGGTTTATAATTTATCTGGGATTAGAGCTAATCTAGGTTTATAATTCATCTGGGATTAGAGCTAATCTAGGTTTATAATTCATCTGGGATTAGAGCTAATCTAGGTTTATAATTCATCTGGGATTAGAGCTAATCTGGGTTTATAATTCATCTGGGATTAGAGCTAATCTGGGTTTATAATTCATCTGGGATTAGAGCTAATCTAGGTTTATAATTCATCTGGGATTAGAGCTAATCTAGGTTTATAATTCATCTGGGATTAGAGCTAATCTGGGTTTATAATTCATCTGGGATTAGAGCTAATCTAGGTTTATAATTCATCTGGGATTAGAGCTAATCTAGGTTTATAATTCATCTGGGATTAGAGCTAATCTAGGTTTATAATTCATCTGGGATTAGAGCTAATCTAGGTTTATAATTCATCTGGGATTAGAGCTAATCTAGGTTTATAATTCATCTGGGATTAGAGCTAATCTGGGTTTATAATTCATCTGGGATTAGAGCTAATCTAGGTTTATAATTCATCTGGGATTAGAGCTAATCTAGGTTTATAATTTATCTGGGATTAGAGCTAATCTAGGTTTATAATTCATCTGGGATTAGAGCTAATCTAGGTTTATAATTTATCTGGGATTAGAGCTAATCTAGGTTTATAATTCATCTGGGATTAGAGCTAATCTAGGTTTATAATTCATCTGGGATTAGAGCTAATCTAGGTTTATAATTCATCTGGGATTAGAGCTAATCTAGGTTTATAATTCATCTGGGATTAGAGCTAATCTAGGTTTATAATTCATCTGGGATTAGAGCTAATCTAGGTTTATAATTCATCTGGGATTAGAGCTAATCTAGGTTTATAATTCATCTGGGATTAGAGCTAATCTAGGTTTATAATTCATCTGGGATTAGAGCTAATCTAGGTTTATAATTCATCTGGGATTAGAGCTAATCTAGGTTTATAATTCATCTGGGATTAGAGCTAATCTAGGTTTATAATTCATCTGGGATTAGAGCTAATCTAGGTTTATAATTCATCTGGGATTAGAGCTAATCTAGGTTTATAATTCATCTGGGATTAGAGCTAATCTAGGTTTATAATTCATCTGGGATTAGAGCTAATCTAGGTTTATAATTCATCTGGGATTAGAGCTAATCTAGGTTTATAATTCATCTGGGATTAGAGCTAATCTAGGTTTATAATTCATCTGGGATTAGAGCTAATCTGGGTTTATAATTCATCAGATGGGATTGAGCTAATCATTTATAAATCTGGGATTAGGCTAAATTTATGATTCATCTGGTTTTAAGCTAATCAGTTTATGTTCATCTGTCAGGTATCTTGTGAGTTGAAATCTGGGATTAGAGCTAATCTAGGTTTATAAAATGGGATTAGAGCTAATCTAGGTTTATAAAAATCTGGGAAAAAAACAATAGGTTTAGAACTACTATAAATCCATCTGGAAGGTTTCTAATCTAGGGGTTTATAATTCATTGGGATTAAAATCTAGGTTTATAATTCATCTGGGATTAGAGCTAATCTAGGTTTATAATTCATCTGGGATTAGCTTTTTTTTTTTTATAATTCATCTGGGATTAGAGCAATTGGTTTATAATTCATCTGGGATTAGAGCAATCCAGGTTTATAATTCATCTGGGATTAGAGCTAATCTAGGTTCTAAATTATCTGGGATTAGAGCTAATCTAGGTTTATAATTTATCTGGGATTAGAGCTAACTGGTTTATAATTTATCAATGGGATTAGAGCTAACTAGGTTTATAATTTATCTGGGATTAGAGCTAACCTAGGTTTATAATTTATCTGGGATTAGAGCTAATCTAGGTTTATAATTTATCTGGGATTAGAGCTAATCTAGGTTTATAATTTATCTGGGATTAGAGCTAATCTAGGTTTATAATTCATCTGGGATTAGAGCTAATCTAGGTTTATAATTCATCTGGGATTAGAGCTAATCTAGGTTTATAATTCATCTGGGATTAGAGCTAATCTAGGTTTATCTCATCCCGGATTAGAGCTAATCTGGGTTTATAATTCATCTGGGATTAGAGCTAATCTGGGTTTTATAATTCATCTGGGATTAGAGCTAATCTGGTTTATAATTTATCTGGGATTAGAGCTAATCTAGGTTTATAATTCATCTGGGATTAGAGCTAATCTAGGTTTATAATTCATCTGGGATTAGAGCTAATCTGGGTTTATAATTAATCAGATGTGTTGCACCGCTTCATTTCAAATCTGGATCGGCAAATCCATGATTAGCGGTTTTAAAATATGATCAGTGACGTGTTACACCAATATGTCAGGTATCTTGTGAGTTGAAACGAAGTAGCTAGCCTACTTGACAAATGAGGCCACAAAGTTGCTGTTTCGTTATAAAAAACAAAAAACAATGTTAGAACTACTATAAATCCATCGTGGAAGGTTCTCATGGGTTGGCTGAGTTTGAAATAAAATCTGTTATTTGCCAGTACCGTTAGCTACTGACTATTACATTTTTTTTTTTTTACCCCTTTTTCTGGTATCGCAATTGGTTGTCCCATCTTGTCCCGGGAGATCCTAACCCGGACGGCGTTGGGCCAGACCCTACCCCTAACCCGGTATCCAATTGGGTTAGTCTTGTCCCACGGCTGCAACTCCAGTATGGACCCGGACGGCGAAGGTCGAGACCGTGCGTCCTCTGAAATTACGACCCAACCAACCCGCACTGCTTCTTGATACAATGTCCCTTAACCACTAATGTGTCTGAGGAAACACCTACACCTGGCCCGTGTCAGCGTGCACTGGGCCCGTTCAAAGTGAACATAGTAAAGGATAGGACAAAGACATCCTGTCTGCCAAACCCTCCCTAACCCGGACGGCGTTGGCCAAACTCCCTAACCCGGAAGCTTGCTAAACCCTCCCCTAACCCGGACGGCGTTGGGTACAAACCCTCCCTAACCCGGACAGGCGTTAACCCCCCTAACCCGGACGGCGTTGGGTCAAACCCTCCCCTAACCCTGACTTGCGTTGGGTTTAAAATGAACATAGATTAGAGGAAGGATAAAATAGGAAAATTCCAATCTAGGTGTAATTTAACTAGGATTAAATTTAACTAGGATTAATTTAAAACTAGGTTAAAATTTAACCCAGTTTAAGAGTTGATGCAACCCGCCCCTTGTGTCAAACAGAGATGTGAATGCGGTCCTTCACGTTGTACAACGTCAGTATTCACGGCTTCTGTTTGAGTCCTTTGCTGTGTTGCCTTCTCAGCTTTAACTTTGATCCCACTAAGTCAAGGTGGCCTCCAAGGCAGGGACTTAAACATACAGGATCACACATTTGACCATTTTTCATATCTTCTCACCAACACGCCATGCAACCTAAAATGTCACAGTTCCTATCCAGAAGTCATCAAACCCAAGCGAAGACATTTTCTGCAGTACTTGAGTTCCCTGTTCGTGGTCTCTGGATTCCAAGAACTGCTCGGTGCCGTCTACTGACACTGGGAACGTCTCTGCGCCGTCTACTGACACTGGGAACGTCTGGGAACGTCTCTGCGCCGTCTACTGACGCTGGGAACGTCTGGGAACGTCTCGGCGCCGTCTACTGACGCTGGGAACGTCTCGGCGCCGTCTACTGACGCTGGGAACGTCTGGGAACGTCTCGGCGCCGTCTACTGACGCTGGGAACGTCTGGGAACGTCTCGGCGCCGTCTACGCTGGGAACGTCTGGGAACGTCTCGGCGCCGTCTACTGCGCTGGGAACGTCTCTACTGACACTGGGTCACCACAATGCTTTAATTTGCTTTCAAACAGTTGGTAGTGAATCCAAACTCAAGAAGGTTCTGTTTTGTGTTTCTGTGTTCCAGGTGGTATGCAGGGCCCACCTCGACCCCCTCCTGGCCCACTAGGTCCCCCTGGACCCCTAGGCCCCCCTCCCCCAGGACAGGGCCTCCCCCCTCCCATGCAAGGTCCCCCCAACCGTGGCGACCGCCCCCACCCCCGGTCATGTTCCCCGGCCAATTCGGCCAGCCCCCATGGGTCCTCTCCCCCTGGCCCCCCCCACACGGCTTCGGCCCTCCTCCTGGCCCCCCACCCCCCAACAGGGCCCTCCACCCCGGGTCATTTCCCTCCTCGCCCCCGGGCCGCTTGGACCACCTCTGGCCCTCGCTCCCCCACCACACATGACCGGGCCCCGACCTGGAGGCCCCCCACCGGCTCCCCATGTCAACCCAGCGTTCTTCCCTCCTCCTGGGGGTCCTAACAACATGGGGGGCCCTCCTGGAGGAGACGGCAGGGGCCCCAACGGGCCCAACGACCCCTATGGACGTCCACCTCCGTATGACCGGGGAGACTTCGGCCCCGCCGGCAGGTAATATAACCCAACAGGATCACGACGTCACGTACTGCCAGTTCTACAGGAAGTCAGTTTCCCTCTTCTTCTTCAGTTCTGTTCTAACCTCCTTTACTCTACTCTAGATGATGGTTCGTGTTGGAAGAAAACTGATCTATTCAATGACAAATGCTGCCAGTTTTAGTCTGAATGTAATTTCAGTATGTAGAACAGCTGTGGTAGAAGCAACACCAGGACATCATCCAACACCTTGTTTTATAGCACTGTCAGGTTCCCTTAGCAACAGTCCGTCATCGTTTTGTGTTTGTGTTGGGTGCGTCTTTTAAAGGGGGGGGGGTCTTTTTTTACTTTAGTATTTTGACTACGAAGCGTGGTTTCTTTCGTGACCCTCCTGAATCTCCCTTCCTCCATCCACCCTTCCTTTCCTCCCTCCCTCCTCTGGCTGCCTACAGTAACCAGCGTCCCCCGCTAATCTGTGAGTTTGACCTCAGGGCCCCCCTGCCCCGCGGCTGCCCAGACCCCTGGATTAACGAGGGTTTGGTCGATCTGAAAAATGGCGGCCAGCACTTGCACAATGCGAGTGACCCAGGGTTAGTAGAAATGCAGCCAGACCCGCTGAACGAACATTAGGAACTAGCTTCCCCTGTAATGACCTGGTGCCTGGCTTTGTTGAATTTTGAGAGTGGATGCTTGTTGTGGTTGATGGTTTGGCCGAGCTATGATTTTGATAAGCTGATAAGTAAACTGTGTGGTGTGTTGTGTGTTTCCTTAGATTAGCTAGTTATCACTGGTGTTAATTCCCACAGGCTTGGATAACGTGGTTTGCGTCTGCTGTGTCGTTTTAGCTGTCCATTAACTGTGTGTTCCTTGACTCATCTGATTGTCTCTCACCCCTCTGTTTTCTCAATCTCTCTTGCTCTTGATCAATTTCTCCATTTCGTACGACCTCGCAAAATTCATTGGCGGAGAACAGTCACGGGCCCTCCCCTCTGACCTTCTCCTCCAATGACTTTTGAGAAGGCGAGGAGTTAGGAAAGACTAGTTGAAAAAAATAGCTTTTCCTTCCTCTAAAACGTCCTCTTTCCTGTATCTAGTGGCTCTGAGTTTGTCGTTGAGTTTGACGACTTAAAATAATATATTGACGCTGTCTCCTTCCTGCTTGTCTCTGTCCCAGGGAGATGGAGTCGGCGCGGACACCGCTGAGCGAGGCAGAGTTTGAGGAGATCATGAACCGGAACCGAGCCATCTCCAGTAGTGCCATCTCTAGGGCGGTGTCAGATGCTAGCGCTGGTATGGATCATGCCCTAAACACACACACACACACCTCACAAAATACTGAATAAACACACACACACACACCTCACAAATAATACAACACACTCTACCGTGGGGCTGAATACACACACACACCTCACAAATACTACAACACTCTCTACCGAGGGGCTTAATACAACACACTCTACCGTGGGGCTGAATACACACACACACCCACACACCTCACAAATACTACAACACATCTACCGAGGGGCTGAATACACACACACACCCACACACCTCACAAATACTACAACACACTCTACCGAGGGGCTGAATACACACACACACCTCACAAATACTACAACGCATTCTACCTTGGGGCTGAATACACACACACACAGACACACACATTCTATCTATGTGCTGTAGATTGTATTGCGTACGTTCACAAGTGACCCTTATCTAAGTGTCTGAGCTGTACCATGTGATGTTAATGTCTCCCCCTCTCCATTAGCTGACTACGGCAGTGCCATAGAGACTCTGGTGACAGCCATCTCTCTGATCAAGCAGTCCAAGGTCTCAGCTGACGACCGCTGCAAAGTCCTCATCAGCTCTCTACAGGACTGTCTCCACGGCATCGAGAACAAGTCCTACGGCTCTGCCTCCAGGTAAATACAACCTCTTCCTCATTCTGCTGTGGTTCCTGTCGGGGAGGGGGGGCAGGACATTTCAATGCAGGGGGGGCAGTTCCATTGAAATTCGGGTAGGGGGGGCAGTTCCATTGAAATTCGGGTAGGGGGGGCAGTTCCATTTCAATTCAGGGGGAGCACACAGTAATTCAAATTCTTCTTGAGTTTTAATATGCTTTACTTTCTGAATTGACTGGAATTATAAGGGAATGAACTGATTTGACTCCAACCCTGGTTGTTATAACAGACAACTGAGAGAAGTGAATGAATGGAAGGTGTCTGATAATTCAGGATGATGTTTGGTTCCTGCTCGTCATTGTGCTGATATTCCTGTACTATTCTGTTCTTATTGACTGGGAATAATGGTTGTGATGCTTTTTTTAACCAACTTTAGTTAAATGCACTTATTATAAAACAGTCTGGGTAATATTGTCTCAAATGTAATTGATTGACAGATCAAAGTGTTAGTGACAGTTGTATTGGTGACGTCATTGTTTATGAAATGATTGATGGTTTTGGCCGATGAACAGACCTGCTTTGGCGGTTGGTTAAGAGTTTGATGTATGAATGTAAGTTCTGCCCCTAAAAGACGCGAGAGGTCGAGGGAGCGTGACCACAGCCGATCCCGGGAGAAGAGCCGGCGCCACAAGTCCCGTAGCCGCGACCGCCACGAGGACTACTACCGCGAACGCAGCCGGGAGAGAGAACGACACCGCGGGGACAGAGAACGAGAACGTGAACGAGACCGTGAGAGGGAGTACCGACATCGTTAGAGGAGGTGTGTATTCCTCGTTCAAACCCCCTTACCCGTAACCATGTCACCACTCTTCTCCCTCAGCTTAATGCAGGCCAGGGCCCAGGTCGCTACGGCCCAGAACAAGAGGCCCCAAGCGGGACGCGCCCTGCGGAGCCCGACGGTAGGTGGAGGTGGTAGGTAAATGCCTTGTTTCCATCGGTCATTATTGTAGTCTTGACCAGAACTCACTCATTGCTGCCGTGTGTGTAAAGATATATTATTTGTCTGAAACTTGTTGTAGGTTTTGACTGTGTTTTTACTTTCATCCTTTGAACGTTGACTGTGTCGTCAGGCTTCTACTGCATGAGTGTGTGTTGTAGGGGAGGTTTTATGTGGAAGCCCTGGTAAGCTTGAAAATGTTTTAAATCTCTTTAAGTTGGAAAAAATACTTTATGACAAATGATCAACACCTGTGAAAGGTTGTAAAAATACACCAATTGTTTATTGAAGGGTTTCTTTGACACCTGATGCCACAATGTGCCAAGGAATGATTAGTCTACATTTTGCAGGGGTCAAAGGTTGAACTCTGTGATGGTACAACTTCAGGGGGTTGTCTGTATGAGGTGTTTTGTAGGATGATGTCACCAAATGATGACCAAAACTGTGGGTGGTTCTGACTCTTGCTAACCTGAGGTAATAGTTACATGCAAATTGAAATGTCTAAAACTATTTTAAAACCACTCTCAGGTCTCTAATATAAGCCAAAGTATGGTTTTGGGGGTTAAATAACGGAAATGATTTTGGGATATCGTCTGATCTTGACACATCTGTGTCATATTTGTATTTTTATCACGCTGAAATTGACGGTCTTGAAGAAAAATACTTTTTGTTCATGTTTTTGTATAATTAATGACATTAATATCAAGCTGGTAAAATGTTTTGTCTATATTAATTTTTAGGCAAATAGTTATCCGGTCATACTGCCTTAACGGTCCACAGGAATGTGGTAACTAGGTAACTAGGCCGCTATGTCTCCTGTAGCGTAGTTGGCCTTCACTCTAAAGCCCTGGTTTTTGTACAGCAGACCATTCTGAGTGTTGCTACTGCTTTTGGTTTTTAACATTAGATTAACACACTGTTTACCTTCTACATATCATTTCTGTATGTGACATTTTTGTTTTTGTGCGTTTTTTCCATAACATTGAAGGATTGATTTCCCCCCCAAAAAATGATGGCTCAGGTTTTTTAAATCCCTTTTGTGTACCTTGATGGTAACATGGGGTTATATATTATATATGCATACTTCATGGCAGTGTAGGGCCCTATAAAATCCACGTTGTGGAGAATGTGGACAGAACCACAGAATCCAGACATTTAAAACGGAATGACTCAATATTCAATAGTGTTAGTAGGAAGTCAACTAAATGTGTCGGGGCTGGTGGGGCGTCGAGACTAGTGGGGCGTCGCCTAAGTGTGTCGGGGCGGGTGGGGCGTCGCCTAAGTGTCCAAGATCATCATAAAATATGAATGAAATGCAGCAGTGAATCTTATTTTTCTTTAACTTTCTAAAGAGGAAACGTCAGTGTCTGTGTGTCCGCGACTGTCCACCACTTTGTTAAGCCGTTAGCGTTGATGCTAATAATAATGACAACAGTCTTCTGGTAGATGGAAAGGTTTTCCCCAAAAACATTCTCAGTTAAACACAGGCTTCTCTGTAGTTAATATTTACTTGGCAGAATGGTATCGTGATTATTTGCATAAATCCACTGGCCATTTGTTTAGGAAACTCTGCAATCACATGAGGTGCTGCAGAAACATCACTCACCAAACAGTGACGCTTGCTGGTGCACAGTTGAAATAAAGGGTAACTACACCCAAAACACTGGTGCACAGTTGAAATAAAGGGTAACTACACCCAAAACACTGGTGCACACTACACCCAAAACACTGGTGCACAGTTGAATTAAAGGGTAACTACACCCCAAAACACTGGTGCACAGTTGAAATAAAGGGTAACTACACCCAAAACACTGGTGCACAGTTGAAATAAAGGGTAACTACACCCAAAAATGTAATTTCTGGTCTCCTGTTTAAACACGGTTGTGCACTTAGAACATGCAATGTTTTTATTATATATATATATATATATGAAATTGAGCAGGGGGAACATTTAATTGATTTTATAGGGCCCTAGCAATGTCTGTTTGCGTGTCAATTTGATTACTTTTCTTCCCTTAATACTGGACTTCACAATGTGCTGATCCTGTAAACGAATAAGAAAACCATAAAATATTTTTTGCCAGAGGTACAGTACTTGAAAAGATGCTGATAATATCAATCAATACAGGTACAGTAGTTATCTGATATTTCAATGAGGACTAAAAGAATCATCACTATTGTCCACAATTCAATGGCAGCCATTTTGTTCATGTGGATATTTTAAGTTTCTAATGGTACACCTAATTTGAAGTGGATCTCAAAAATTTACTGTCGGTTGTCTTGTTTTTAGGCTGTAGTTTGAAATAGACAGCCAGACAATTTTGACATGGTACCTTGGTACCAAATATTTTTGTAGGAATTGGGTGTTTTCACTGAAATGGTGTAGTCAAGAAAATAATTGTGGTGTTTGTCCTATTTTTAAATGGGTTGATGGTCACTCAAATTGAATGTTGACGTTTGTAAATCCCAGTAGTGATTGGAATGTACACCCCAACATCTGATTGTGTTACCGGTAACTGATATATATTATTTTGTATTGGATTGGTTAGTTTGCTGAGTAGTGACTCCATGCTTGCATTAAATGGGAAAACTCCTTTGAATGTACATGTTTGATTTAAGTAACTTCTCTGCACCCCCCCCACACCCCATTTTTAAATGGCAATAACATGTTTGTTAAATTATTCAAATAAACATAAAACTTTTAAATAATACAACTGACAAAATCAATCTAAAAAAAAAAATGTAGGAAACAGAGTGAAGAGAGGTTACTTTACTAACCTGTACTCCTCATGGTAGAGGCAATGCTTTGATCTATGCTTACTACCTGTCAATCTATGTTCACAGATCTCAACATTTGTTTCATTTAGCGTTGGGATCATATGTGCCCACTTACAGGGAAGAAATGACTAGCTATTTTTCCAATTTGTCTATAGGTGTCAGTGATGTTTTGCAGGCATGGAGAAAGCAGCCCTGATCTCCTGATAACATATTTCTACGTCTGTTTTAACTGTCTCTCTCTCTCTGTCTCTCTCTCTCTCTCTCTCTCTCTCTCTCTGTCTCTCTCTGTCTCTCTGTCTCTCTCTCTGTCTCTCTCTGTCTCTCTCTGTCTCTCTCTCTCTCTGTCTCTCTCTGTCTCTCTCTGTCTCTCTCTGTCTCTCTCTGTCTCTCTCTGTCTCTCTCTGTCTCTCTCTGTCTCTCTCTGTCTCTCTCTGTCTCTCTCTGTCTCTCTCTCTGTCTCTCTCTCTCTCTCTCTCTCTCTGTCTCTCTCTCTCTCTCTCTCTCTCTCTCTCTCTCTCTCTCTCTCTCTCTCTCTGTCTCTCTGTCTCTCTCTCTCTCTCTCTCTCTCTCTGTCTCTCTCTCTCTCTCTCTCTCTCTGTCTCTCTCTGTCTCTCTCTCTCTGTCTCTCTGTCTCTCTCTCTCTCTCTCTGTCTCTCTCTCTCTGTCTCTCTCTGTGTCTCTCTCTGTCTCTGTCTCTCTCTGTCTCTCAGTCTCTCTCTCTGTCTCTGTCTCTCTCTCTGTCTCTCTGTCTGTCTCTCTCTGTCTCTCTCTCTGTCTCTCTCTCTGTCTCTCTCTCTGTCTCTCTCTCTGTCTCTCTCTCTGTCTCTCTCTCTGTCTCTCTCTGTCTCTCTCTGTCTCTCTCTCTCTCTCTCTCTCTGTCTCTCTCTCTCTCTGTCTCTCTGTCTCTCTCTGTCTCTCTCTCTGTCTCTCTGTCTCTCTGTCTCTCTCTGTGTCTCTCTCTGTCTCTCTGTCTCTCTGTCTCTCTGTCTCTCTGTGTCTCTCTCTGTCTCTCTGTCTCTCTCTGTCTGTCTCTCTGTCTCTCTCTGTCTCTCTCTGTCTCTCTCTCTCTCTCTGTCTCTCTCTGTCTCTCTCTCTGTCTCTCTCTCTGTCTCTCTCTCTGTCTCTCTCTCTGTCTCTCTCTCTGTCTCTCTCTCTGTCTCTCTCTCTGTCTCTCTCTGTCTCTCTCTGTCTCTCTCTCTCTCTCTCTCTCTCTCTCTCTCTCTCTCTCTCTCTCTCGTGTTCATCCTTCACACTACACATCATGGTGGTTCCTAAAACACTCATTGGTGTCCACACCATCTCAAGAAGGTTCATTTTGACGACTGTTCCAACCACCTTAAACTCGTTCAAAGTCTCCTGCAAAAATAGACCCTGCAGGAAGTTAGTACCAAAAACAGCAACTGGTCACATTCTTTAATCCATTAGTTATAATTGTTAGTGTTTTGAGAACATGTCTTGATGATGCTGTGGGCCCTTTGAGATGCTCAATGGATCTGAAATGATTGTGCGGGTGGTGATGGGACATCTGTTCAATGAAATGTTGGTTGGTATTAACTTTTTCTAAATGTGATATTGTCAACTATGCACCATGTAAATTCACTAATTGAGCAAAACCTGGCTTCAATTTGATTAAAAAATGATATTGATAAACAAACTAATAATTACTACTAGGCTATTAACTTGTTTTTGTAATAAATGTAAATCGTCATTGACAACCAAAACATACAGAATATTCCTTTTACCTGGTGTATGAGTTTGGAAACTGTCTGGGGGGGGTGGGTGATCTATGAACTGAAATATTAATGAATGGTTATGTGGTTTGCAATTCCAATGAATTGTCAGTGTAATGTTGATCCTGTGCATGCCAGGCTCTGGCTGTCAGAGTAGTTTCAGACTACTGATACATGTGTGTTTTTCTACCATTTATCCTGATGTAATAATACCATTCCTCTATGGAGATCTGACCATGTTAGTCCTCTGCTTCTCCCAGTGCTCTGGGCCCAGTTTTACCCCCCCCCCCCCCCCCCCAAATGTAATCTAATTGGATTTCACCTATCGTATAGGTTTAAACGCATAGCTGTAGAATGACTAGAACGAGGGTCTGCAATTCAAGCCAATGACTCGTCTGTTCTATTTATTATTTCTATGTGTTTTTAAATCCTATCCAATAGGTAAAATCTGCGTTAACGTTTGGGGAGAACTATACCCTCGTCACCTCTCAGATTAGGGGACCGATCCCCCAAATTGGCCGTTAACACCTCTTTTGGTTTTATGGACTTGTTGAAAATCTGAGAGGATTTGATAGGTGGAATTCTCACATGTACTTCCACCTATCAGAGGACAAGGTAGACTTAATACCCTATTGTGTCCATCTGTGAAATCCTCTGAAGATATTGAGAAGTGCGTACGGTCTAGGGGTTGGGATTGAGCGTTCTGTAGGTACCATCTTCTGTCCATGCACTTTCAGATTAGATTATCAGATGTTCTGTGAGCATCCTTAAACAGCTTTATCCAATCCACACAAATTGATTGTAAACCTTCTCTGAAGTGACTTGAGTACTTCAGTGCATGACACATTGGAATACATTCTAAATTCAGATCTCAACAGTATAGCAGGGTCAGTCATTGTGGGCACTGCATTGTTCTTACTCACTGTAATGTGGACTCACTCTCTTGACAAGTTGACTACCATTAGAAAGATCAGTGCCTGCATGTATTTGTTTTGTGTCCTCTGTGTGTGTGCTGTAAAAATTAGAGGGGATAGGACACAAACAACAAACTGTATATTGTTGGGCTTCCCCAAACCAAACTCCACCCTTCGTTTTCACACATTTCAGCCTACGGAAGAGGACAGGGATGAGGACGCCTCTTCACAACCAGCAGGCCCTACATCAGGATCGCCTTGTCAACTAGTCCCCCCCCCTCTCTCTCTGTCTGTGTCTCCATGGTTACCAGGGGACTGACTACCTGGGAATCGCTCACAGCTGTGTAAGGCTATAAGTAGTGTTCTTTAAAATCATTCTCATGGTATAAAAAAACTACTCAACAGCTATTTTTATTTTACTGAAATTTTATTTGATGTGAACGAAAAAATGATTACCTACCTGTGTTGACAGGCTTCTTTCAAGCTTTGCGAAAATAACAAATGACTACATTTGCCTGCTCTATTCCAAAACGGACAACTTTTGACTGCTATAATGTGTACATTTTGTCAGGTTAAGAGCTGATTTTTACAGGGAGGTTTTTTTGTTTTTTTCGTCTTCATTTCCTCTCGTGCCCCTCCCTACTTTTCTCGTTAGGATAATGTTTGTAAATGTCTCTGCTCTGAATATTAAAATAGATTCTGTGTTGTAATAAACTTGTTTACTGGGGTTTTGACACTTAATAATAATTTACATGTGTACATTTTTTTGCCTTGCATACATTTTTCATGTTGAAGTTTACGAAATAGTTATTTTAAATTTACTCTCACTTAAGTTGCAAAGTTGTGCTGTTATTGACCAAATGAAGCACAGTTGACCCAAAAATTGTATTTGTCCCGATGCCCAGAATTAGTGAAATCTGACTGAATTTAGCGTTAACTACTTACGCATTGAATGATCATGTGACAGATATTTTAATATTTGACTTATCAGTTTGTTCTAAAAGTTCTACTTAAAATGTAGCTACTTGTTGACAAGCGTTTGTTTTTAGTCTCCGTATACTACTGTTTGCCATTTGAATTGCAAAGGTGAAAATCCATGTCTTTTGCTGAGTGATTTTAGAGGTATTCAGGACTTGCTTATACTTGGGCAAAACTTTTTATTTATTTATCTTTTTCTTGATTTTTTTTTCTTTTTCATGTTACCAGGAAGTACATTCCAAGGGTTCATTACTCTAATATTATTGACACAAGTAGAACAAAATGATTGACTTATATGGAATTATTTTAGTGATAGATCAACCTTCACAGATCTGGACAATACTACTACTGTGAACCGAATTGGTCTCTTATCTGCAAACTTGTGCTCTGATTGGCTGGCTGATGTACTGCACTGATTTCTTATTGAGTTGCTTATCCCACTGGTTTAGGCCAGTGAGGGTTGTAGCCTGGTCCCAGATCTGTATATACTACTTCTTATTGAGTTGCTTATCCCACTGGTTTAGGCCAGTGAGGGTTGTAGCCTGGTCCCAGATCTGTATATACTACTTCTTATTGAGTTGCTTATCCCACTGGTTTAGGCCAGTGAGGGTTGTAGCCTGGTCCCAGATCTGTATATACTACTTCTTATCGAGTTGCTTATCCCACTGGTTTAGGCCAGTGAGGGTTGTAGCCTGGTCCCAGATCTGTATATACTACTTCTTATTGAGTTGCTTATCCCACTGGTTTAGGCCAGTGAGGGTTGTAGCCTGGTCCCAGATCTGTGTATACTACTTCTTATTGAGTTGCTTATCCCACTGGTTTAGGCCAGTGAGGGTTGTAGCCTGGTCCCAGATCTGTATATACTACTTCTTATCGAGTTGCTTATCCCACTGGTTTAGGCCAGTGAGGGTTGTAGCCTGGTCCCAGATCTGTATATACTACTTCTTATTGAGTTGCTTATCCCACTGGTTTAGGCCAGTGAGGGTTGTAGCCTGGTCCCAGATCTGTATATACTACTTCTTATTGAGTTGCTTATCCCACTGGTTTAGGCCAGTGAGGGTTGTAGCCTGGTCCCAGATCTGTATATACTTTGGCAGAGTCTTGACTCGTTGTCTTGTCTACATTGAATAGCAATAACAATGCCAGACTAGTTGGCTAAAACGCATACAGACTTGAGCGTTATACTACAAAGCAGGACCAATGCATTAGTCAGCTAATATGCTTAAATATTCTGAAATAATTTAGACATTTTTTTGGGGGAAAGAAGCTCGACTCCATAAGCAAAAACACATATCTAAGTGTGGCTTTCTTAATGAGCTAGAAAATCAAATGTTTATCAAAGTTAGCTGGCTAATGCATTGATCCTGTTTTGTAGGATCCCCTTCTGGGACCAGGCCATGGGGCTGGGTGTAGTAAATGAATGGGGATTACAGTAGTGAGGGTCTGGGACCAGGCCATGGGACTGGGTGTAGTAAATGGTTGATTACAGTAGTGAGGGTCTGGGACCAGGCCATGGGGCTGGGTGTAGTAAATGAATGGGGATTACAGTAGTGAGGGTCTGGGACCAGGCCATGGGGCTGGGTGTAGTAAATGGTTGATTACAGTAGTAATGAGGGTCTGGGACCAGGCCATGGGACTGGGTGTAGTAAATGAATGGGGATTACAGTAGTGAGGGTCTGGGACCAGGCCATGGGACTGGGTGTAGTAAATGAATGGGGATTACAGTAGTGAGGGTCTGGGACCAGGCCATGGGGCTGGGTGTAGTAAATGGTTGATTACAGTAGTGAGGGTCTGGGTGTAGTAAATGGTTGATTACAGTAGTGAGGGTCTGGGACCAGGCCATGGGGCTGGGTATAGTAAATGGTTGATTACAGTAGTAATGAGGGTCTGGGACCAGGCCATGGGGCTGGGTGTAGTAAATGAATGGGGATTACAGTAGTGAGGGTCTGGGACCAGGCCATGGGGCTGGGTGTAGTAAATGGTTGATTACAGTAGTGAGGGTCTGGGTGTAGTAAATGGTTGATTACAGTAGTGAGGGTCTGGGACCAGGCCATGGGGCTGGGTATAGTAAATGGTTGATTACAGTAGTAATGAGGGTCTGGGACCAGGCCATGGGACTGGGTGTAGTAAATGAATGGGGATTACAGTAGTGAGGGTCTGGGACCAGGCCATGGGACTGGGTGTAGTAAATGAATGGGGATTACAGTAGTGAGGGTCTGGGACCAGGCCATGGGGCTGGGTGTAGTAAATGGTTGATTACAGTAGTAATGAGGGTCTGGGACCAGGCCATGGGGCTGGGTGTAGTAAATGGTTGATTACAGTAGTAGTGAGGGTCTGGGACCGAGCCATGGGACTGGGTGTAGTAAATGAATGGGGATTACAGTAGTGAGGGTCTGGGACCAGGCCATGGGGCTGGGTGTAGTAAATGGTTGATTACAGTAGTAATGAGGGTCTGGGACCAGGCCATGGGGCTGGGTGTAGTAAATGAATGGGGATTACAGTACATTTACATTACAGTAGTGAGGGTCTGGGACCAGGCCATGGGACTGGGTGTAGTAAATGAATGGGGATTACAGTAGTGAGGGTCTGGGACCGAGCCAAGGGACTGTGTGTAGTAAATGAATGGGGATTACAGTAGTGAGGGTCTGGGACAAGGCTGAGGGGCTGGGTGTAGTACATGGTTGATTACAGTAGTGAGGGTCTGGGACAAGGCTGAGGGGCTGGGTGTAGTAAATGGATGGGGATTACAGTAGTGAGGGTCTGGGTGTTGTAAATGGATGGTGATTACAGTAGTGAGTATCTGGGTGTTGTAAATGGACGGTGATTACAGTAGTGAGTATCTGGGTGTTGTAAATGGACGGTGATTACAGTAGTAATAGTATTCAAGTGAGGTGTCCATTTTGTAAAGCATGAATTGCACAATCCTTCCCTGGCTTCTCAGGGTCTGTGCACTGACTGCTCTGCCAGATTAAAATAACTGCTATTGATGTCTGTTTTAAGGCGGTAAAACCTACCTCTCTACTCCCATGTCTTTTCTAAATGGCCCTGATGGACATTAGTGGTGCTCTCCTGCTTGCATTGTGTTGTCACCATAAAGATATTTAGGTGGTTATTGTGGCTAGAATCATTCACTGAAACAACTTGCTTCAGTCAACTAAACTTTTTTTTTCTGAATTTTATTGGTAAGACTTTACATCCAACTATTGGCACATAAATATCTCCCAAGTTTTTATCAATATTGCCCACTAGCTACAAAAGAGCATTTTGAGAACTTTACAATGTGTTTGACATGGAATGTTATTGAATGGAACCTTTTACATTTACATTTAAGTCATTTAGCAGACGCTCTTATCCAGAGCGACTTACTTTTGGTAAAGTTCTCCTTCAGGTAAAGTTTGCATGACAGACACTTCTTTTTTTTTATACGTGGAACTTTTGTATTGCATTTTATTGTATAAATGCACTGAGATATTGAATATGGTGTAGAGCATTATGAATGCTCTATGTAGCTAGTATACCATGTTTATTGTGCTAATGGACAGGCTATCAATGCTTTGTTACCTATACACAGATCATTACGAATAGCTTTCCAGCCCCAACGTCTTTTCAAACCGGTTGAATATTTGAGTGGAACTGGTTTGATACGTCAATAATGTACATATATACGCTGTCGACAAGTGTTACTCATACTCAATTAGTGTTGTCATTTTGTACATATAATAATGCATCCATCTTAGATATTACCTTCAAATACTTTTTACAATCAGATCCAGAGTTTTACCTGATCAATTTCTCTCTCGGACGTGTTCAGGAAATTTTACTTTTTTTTAAAAGGTGCACTGTCTTGTTTTGAGTGGTTTCAATAAACTAGTTTTATCCGTCTTTGATGTCGGGTCTCCGTGAACCATTAGGCCAAATGTTACTGTTCCTGACATTGCTGATTTGGCTTCATCAAATGTACACTTAATCAATAGAATGCAATGTATAAAGGCTGGAATAAGACCGGAGGATATTACTGAGGTCTGTAGTTTTTCTGTTTTGTGAAAATATTGTAACGGTCTAATTTACTCAAACTTAAAACCATGTTTATTCTCAGGTATGATTGACACGATAAAAAAAGGGGAACCTAGTTATAAGCCCTTAAAAGATTTTGATTTTCTTTATTTATATATAATTTACTCATAGTTACACTTACACCAAATGCTGAATTGTACAGTAGGCTGTAGTTCTTTTTGCCCTGATTTAATTTACAGCTCCATGACATTCACCCGAAGGTAAGTCGTCGGTTCCAGATCCATGAAGAATGACGGCTGCACATTGTCTGAAGTAGTTGCTATTCAATATACTTCATGTGTTCCTCTTCGCGTTACAGCAAAGTAAGGAAATCATTAGTGCTGGAACTATAATTACATGGATAATTGTTATCAAATATACAGGGTAAATGTCTCAATCAGACAGGATTGATTATTGCATTATTAGACTGCATACTAAAACACTGTCAATGTGTGTTTATTTCAGATTATATTGCTATTTTAATTACATGATTTATTAGACAATTTGCAGTAAGAATAAAGGCAGTAGATTCTGAGTTTGTACCACCTTGTGCCTTCTCAAAAAATAAAATAATCGAAACTACATTGTGACTCCATTTATTCTGTTTATTAGTTACGATATGAGGCTTTTGGATATATTTATCCAAATTGCAACGATCGTAATCAAGTCAATAGCTGATTAAGACCGTGTGTGTGAAGCAGTTGGTGTTGGCGAAAGGCTGGCAGGTTGTAATCTGGTGGTTTCATTTTTGCAAACGACTCGATATCGCCATCTGCCGGTCTTTGGGTTACAGTTGGTGAGAAATGCTTATTAAAAAAACAACTAGTCCGAAGCCTTGGCTCACATTAAACACATTTTTATTAATTTCAGTAGCCGATGTGAATGTCAGCATGTGGGATTATGTATAAACGGCCTAGTTTCGATGATCACTCGAACCCTGACTCATATGTCCAGAAGAGAGTCTGCAGAATAATTCGGAACGGGTCGTTCACCAGCTACCCGGGAAGCCCTCGGAATCATGTCATTGGAGAGCAAACGGGAGCAGATCTGCCTGACATTTGCTAAATACTTCACTAAACTGATCAATGCACACACCATATTGCCGAGGGGCCTTAATAATGCCGTCTGTAAAGCTCCTAAAATGTATTTATTTTAGCTGCCACCCCAAACATTGTCGTTGTATTATTGTTGTTTTGTATATATTGCATAGTTTAACATTGTATTACATGTTTTGCTAGTTTAGGATTTGATGATTGTAAATTGCTTTACACAATTCAGTCTATATGACTGCAATATATTTACTACTACAGGGCACAAAGCAGAACATTAGACAAGAGGACCATAAATCGTTTTAGCTCCCGTGTTCACATCGGACCACGAACAATGTAACGTACTTCCGGTGCTTGTTTGGCTGGCAATTTGAAATGTGTACAATGTAAAATCGTGTTGTTTTCGTAGATTTAATGGCAATCTTATTAAATGACACGTTTCAAATCACTACTGCAAGAGTCCTATAGTGACATATACGAGTTTAACGTCCCTTTCTAGTCTCTATACTATGTTTAAAAGGATGGCTGAATTTGGACCAGATTCCGGGGTAGAGTGAAGGTAGGGGATGGATGTCAATAATATTTGATACCGGTGACTATAATATGATCGATAAAAAGTTTTATGTTAATAAGAGACAATTTGACTAAGTGTGTTCCCTAATTATAATATATTTCCTTTTTAATAAGTCTATGGAAGCGTGTCAGTGAAGTGCTTGTCGTGAAGACACGGTTGGAAAGGCAGGCATCAAATCCGCATCACTTCTTACTATCTTTGCCAGCCGGTTCACCATATTATCATCATTGATCTGCATGATGTTGCAGAAAACATCAGTTGTCTGTTATCCACAGGGTGTTACGATCGTCAAACCCATCGTATTCGGAAACGTTGCTCGGTATTTTGGAAAGAAGCGAGAGGAGGATGGACACACTCACCAATGGTCTGTGTACGTGAAACCATACAGAAACGAGGTAAACTCAACTGTCATCTTGGAAAATGGATGGTGTTGACTTCAAGGTCTCATTGGATAATGATAATGATCATTGGATGATATAGTATTAACCTGACCCAATTATATTCCAGGATATGTCTGCATATGTGAAGAAAATACAGTTCAAGCTACATGAAAGTTATGTGAATCCACTCAGAGGTAAAGTTTGTAATGTATCCAAGTATTAGCAGTGATGTAATTTGTCATGAATGTAGGGCTCATGGTGTTCTCTTTCTGATCCGTCGTAGTCGTGACGAAGCCTCCGTACGAGATCACAGAGACGGGCTGGGGAGAGTTTGAGATCATCATCAAGATATTTTTCATCGACCCCAATGAGAGGCCGGTGAGCGGTGCCCGACTATGTCATTTAGGGACCTCGTTCCAATCAAACTTGATTATTATAGCACCTTTTTTTTAACAGAGGATGATTTTCAGAGTGTTTAACACAATAACATAATAGGAAGGTGAGAAAGATACAATACGTTTTCTAAATTAGGACACATTAAAATAGTAAAACAATAGTTTAATAACAGTGGACTTGAGACTGTACAATTACATTATTTTTATGATACAATTCCCCCAGTTACTGTCTGTCTGTCTGTCTGTCTGTCTGTGTCTGTCTGTCTGTCTGTCTGTCTGTCTGTCTGTCTGTCTGTCTGTCTGTCTGTCTGTCTGTCTGTCTGTCTGTCTGTCTGTCTGTCTGTCTGTCTGTCTGTCTGTCTGTCTGTCTGTCTGTCTGTCTGTCTGTCTGTCTGTCTGTCTGTCTGTCTGTCTGTCTGTCTGTCTGTCTGTCTGTCTGTCTGTCTGTCTGTCTGTCTGTCTGTCTGTCTGTCTGTCTGTCTGTCTGTCTGTCTGTCTGTCTGTCTGTCTGTCTGTCTGTCTGTCTGTCTGTCTGTCTGTCTGTCTGTCTGTCTGTCTGTCTGTCTGTCTGTCTGTCTGTCTGTCTGTCTGTCTGTCTGTCTGTCTGTCTGTCTGTCTGTCTGTCTGTCTGTCTGTCTGTCTGTCTGTCTGTCTGTCTGTCTGTCTGTCTGTCTGTCTGTCTGTCTGTCTGTCTGTCTGTCTGTCTGTCTGTCTGTCTGTCTGTCTTTTTATCTATCTATCTGTCTGTCTGTGTCTGTCTGTCTGTCTGTCTGTCTGTCTGTCTGTCTGTCTGTCTATCTATCTATCTATCTATCTGTCTGTTTCTGTTTCTTTCTTTCTTCTGTCTGTCTGTCTGTCTGTATCTGTCTATCTATCTATCTATCTATCTATCTGTGTTTCTTTCTTTCTTCTTTATCTATCTATCTATCTATCTATCTATCTATCTATCTATCTATCTATCTATCTATCTATCTATCTATCTATCTATCTATCTATCTATCTATCTATCTATCTATCTATCTATCTGTGTTTCTTTCTTTCTTTTTATCTATCTATCTATCTATCTATCTATCTATCTATCTATCTATCTATCTATCTATCTATCTATCTATCTATCTATCTATCTATCTATCTATCTATCTATCTATCTGTGTTTCTTTCTTTCTTTTTATCTATCTATCTATCTATCTATCTATCTATCTATCTATCTATCTATCTATCTATCTATCTATCTATCTATCTATCTATCTATCTATCTATCTATCTATCTATCTATCTATCTATCTATCTATCTATCTATCTATCTATCTATCTGTGTTTCTTTCTTTCTTTCTTTCTATCTATCTATCTATCTATCTATCTATCTATCTATCTATCTATCTATCTATCTATCTATCTATCTATCTATCTATCTATCTATCTATCTATCTATCTATCTATCTATCTATCTATCTATCTATCTATCTTTATCTTGTCTTGTCTAATCCTATCTACAGGTGACTCTCTACCACCTACTGAAGCTCTTCCAGTCAGACTCCAGTGCCATGCCCAAGAAGACGGTGGTCTCTGAATTCTATGATGAAATGGTGAGACATTTGATTGATTTATTTTTCAAACAGTGAACCAAAGAGGACACGAGAAAGGAAGTGAAACCAAGGTGAGGAAAGAAAGCAGAGAGGCCCCGTCTCAACTCTCTGTCCTTCCTGTTCCTCTCTCAGATCTTCCAGGACCCCACAGCCATGATGCAACAGCTCCTTAGCACCTCTAGACAACTGACCCTGGGGGCCTATAAACACGAGACGGAGTGTGAGGAGCACACACACACACACCTGCACATTTAGTACCTGTAGATTCATATTGTAACGACTGTATCTAGCAATGTCTTTTTTAACCCTCGTCGGGCAAATGTGTTTCAATGCAAATTACAGGCATCATCAACTAGATTCTTTTCTTTTT
This sequence comes from Oncorhynchus gorbuscha, assembly GCF_021184085.1. NCBI lineage: Eukaryota > Metazoa > Chordata > Actinopteri > Salmoniformes > Salmonidae > Oncorhynchus > Oncorhynchus gorbuscha. Next base: position 209,420 of record NW_025745761.1, on the reverse strand, counting down.
TTTTCTTGAGAGGCTGTTTGGGGCCCAGAACATAATTACAAATCATTTGTAGACTGAAATTGACCTCAAAGAAGCCCAAACAGGTCCTTCTGTAGCTCAGTTGGTAGAGCATGGCGCTTGTAACGCCAGGGTAGTGGGTTCGATCCCCGGGACCACCCATACGTAGAATGTATGCACACATGACTGTAAGTCGCTTTGGATAAAAGCGTCTGCTAAATGGCATATATATATAATATTTGACTAAAACTCCATTTCAAACCTGGCTTACATGTGTGTATATATAATCACATCTCTCTATCATACATGGGAATACTTCAACACATTTTCCCAAATGAAAATCACTTGGAGCTGATTTCCTTGTGTTGTTAGTCTTTTATGTCCAACAATGAAAAATAATTGCTCAGAAAACTTGGGAGCCTATTAAAACCACCCGCGGGTCCCCAGTTGGGGAACCCTGCAGTAGGGGCTTAGATTAAAAGTCCATGGCTGCGTTTACACAGGCAGCCCAGTTCTGATCTTTTGCCCAATTATTGGTCTTTTGACAGATCAGATCCTTTGCCAATGAGATCAGATTTGGACTGCCTATGTAAAGGCAGCCAATAAAAGCCAATGTCTTTGTCCTCGTTGTTCAGTGACACCACAGCAGTGCTGAGTGGACAGTGTCACTGGTGACTGACCCTTCCTGTGTCTGTAGTTGCGGAGCTGGAGCTGCGGACGCGGGAGAAGCTGGAAGCAGCGAAGAAGAAGACCAGTCAGGAGATCACAGACCTGAAGGATAGACTGAAGGCCAGCAGAGAGACCATCAACTTCCTGAAGGGAGAGATACGCAAGCTGGAGGAGGAGGACCAGATCAAAGACCACTGATACACACACACACTGGGTGAATCTCAATTGTATTTTCTTGATTCCTCATACCTTCTCTCCTTGCATCCTTCTCAAAACTCATTGGAACACAAGATATGAGGTTCCTTGTCTTGGATCTTCTATGTGTTTTGAGAAGGAGATGAGAGAGGATGCAATGAATCATGGATATACAATTGAGACACACCCTAAATTCCCGAGGCACCCCTGTAGATCTGAAGGGTTTGGATAGGTGGAGGCAATATGGTGCTTGTGACTCACCTTGTCTTCTGATTTCTGATAGGCTGGATGGAGTTTACGCCTGGTACTTTCACCAATGGACTGTCACCATATGCTCATCCTGGCATTTACTGTCACCATGCTCATGTCTTCCACCTATCCAACCCCTTCAGAGCAAAGGGAGATGCCAGGGAGGAGGGGCTAGGGATGGATTTGGAAATTGCCCTAGTCTGGAATCCACACAGAATATCACTCCATTTTACGATTGTTTAATTCCTTAATATAATATCTGTCATTTCTCAGATGCTTTCATCCAAAGTGACTTAGTCATGTGTGTGTATATTGTACTGTCACCATGCTCACTGGTGGGTCCCTGGAATGGACTCCACTATCCTGGCCGCTCACTGTCACCATGCTCATCCTGGCCGTACTGTCACCATGCTCATCCTGGCCGTACTGTCACCATGCTCATCCTGGCAGTACTGTCACCATGCTCATCCTGGCAGTACTGTCACCATGCTCATCCTGCCAGTACTGTCACCATGCTCATCCTCATCCTGCTCAGTACTGTCACCATGCTCATCCTGGCAGTACTGTCACCATGCTCATCCTGGCAGTACTGTCACCATGCTCATCCTGCAGTACTGTCACCATGCTCATCCTGCCAGTACTGTCACCATGCTCATCCTGGCCAGTACTGTCACCATGCTCATCCTGGCAGTACTGTCACCATGCTCATCCTGGCAGTACTGTCACCATGCTCATCCTGGCAGTACTGTCACCATGCTCATCCTGTCACCATGCAGGACCTCACCATCATGGCAGTACTGTCACCATGCTCATCCTGCAGTACTGTCACCATGCTCATAGAGAAATGGAAGTATTCACCATGTCATCCTGGAATTCACCATGACTTAATACTGCCTAGCAGTCAATGCTTTTATATGATCATGTCACCATAATAAACAAGACAATTGAAGATAATCCATGTTTGTTTCACCCCACTCTCAATCCCACTCAGATTTGCCACAGATGGCTCTCAATCCCACTCAGATTTGCCACAGACGGCTCTCAATCCCACTCAGATTTGCCACAGATGGCTCTCAATCCCACTCAGATTTGCCACAGATGGCTCTCAATCCCACTCAGATTTGCCACAGATGGCTCTCAATCCCACTCAGATTTACCACAGACGGCTCTCAATCCCACTCAGATTTACCACAGACGGCTTTCAATCCCACTCAGATTTACCACAGACGGCTCTCAATCCCACTCAGATTTACCACAGACGGCTCTCAGTGCAACATGTCACATGTGTGTTGACTGGTCTGGGTTTTGAGCTGCTGTTTTTAATTTGTCTTTTTTCTGCAAAACTCAAACCAGTTTTTCTTTGATTTCTCCTATGTTCAAAATGATTAGAACACGATTGTTAGAACTGATGGATCAAACATGTCTTAGATGCTATTCAGGGTTATTATTTTGTCAAGGATTGATCTCTTAAACACATCTGGATAGCCTGGGCTAACTGTCTCGGTATCAATACATGTGTCAATTGTAAATGAGAACTTGTTCTCAACTTGCCTACCTGGTTAAATAAATAAAAACCCTCTTGATATTTTACCTTTATTTAACAAAGCAAGTCAGTTAAGTTATCACATTCTTATTTTCAATGACAGCCTAGGAACAGTGGGTTTAACTGCCTGTTCAGGGGCAGAACAGTACTTTGTCAGCTCGGGGTTTTGAACTTGCAACCTTCCGGTTACTAGTCCATTGCTCTAACCACTAGGCTACCCAGCCGCCCTGTATGACATCACTTCTTGATCACCATTTAGATAAAAGATCGAGAACGACAGCAGGCATTTTCATCTCTGTTGGAGAGCGCTAAACTGTTGTTTACCTTGTAAGGAGACCGGAGCGCTGTAATGTTTAATGAATATACAGCCTCTGCATTAGCCTTCCACCACCACTAGAGAGCGGTGATGAGCAAATATTTATATTCCAAGAGAAAGGGAGTTGGCAACAACTGTTTTATATTCCAAGAGAAAGGGAGGTGGCAACACTTGTTTGTAATAGAAGAGGGAGGTGGCAACAATTGTTTGTATTAGAAGAGGGAGGCGGCAACAATTGTTTGTATTGGAAGAGGGAGGTGGCAACAATTGTTTGTATTGGAAGAGGGAGGTGGCAACACTTAGAAACAACGTGTGAGTGATGAAGGGGCTTTTTGCATCAACATGTGCATAGCAGCATTAATATCCTATTGTATTATTACATATTGAACTGCATTCCTTTATTCTGCATTTCACTTCAATTGTCATTGTAGTTTTTTAATGAAAACGAATTCCTGAGTAAACTCTAAATCTAATACATGGTGAATGCTGCAGTGAGTTTAGTAGATGGCCGCCTCATTTAATTTCAGACTCTTCAAAACACAGAATACCACTAGTTAGTTAGAGGGTACAACTGGCCCTCAACCCACACATCTCCAAAGAGATCTCCCACTCTCTTTCCCTCACTCTCTTTCCCTCACTCTCTCTTTCCCTCTCACTCTCTTTCCCTCTCTCTCTCTTTCCCTCACTCTCTTTCCCTCTCTCTCTTTCCCTCTCTCTCTCTTTCCCTCTCTCTCTCTTTCCCTCTCTCTCTCTTTCCCTCTCTCTCTCTTTCCCTCTCTCTCTCTTTCCCTCTCACTCTCTTTCCCTCTCCCACTCTCTTTCCTCACTCTCTTTCCCTCACTCTCTTTCCCTCTCTCTCTCTTTCCCTCTCACTCTCTTTCCCTCTCACTCTTTCCCTCTCTCTCTTTCCCTCTCACTCTTTCCCTCACTCTCTCTTTCCCTCACTCTCTTTCCCTCTCACTCTCTTTCCCTCACTCTCTTTCCCTCTCACTCTCTTTCCCTCTCACTCTTTCCCTCAATCTCTTTCCCTCTCACTCTCTTTCCCTCCCACTCTCTTTCCCTCACTCTCTTTCCCTCACTCTCTTTCCCTCACTCTCTTTCCCTCCCACTCTCTTTCCCTCCCACTCTCTTTCCCTCACTCTCTTTCCCTCACTCTCTTTCCCTCACTCTCTTTCCCTCACTCTCTTTCCCTCTCACTCTCTTTACCTCTCACTCTCTTTACCTCTCACTCTTTCCCTCTCACTCTTTCCCTCTCTCTTTCCCTCACTCTCTTTCTCTCTCTCTTTCCCTCACTCTCTTTCTCTCTCACTCTTTCCCTCTCTGCCTTGTTGAACGCACCATAGCGTAACACTGAATTACAGTACATCTCAGACATTGAAAAGGGAGAGCCATGTGATTACAGTGTTTGGTAATGACACGAGAGGTATAATAGTAACTGATCTGGGACAGCTTGAAGCATCCATGACTTAAATGTAAATGTAAATGTCCCAAATGGTACCCTATTCCCTTTATAGTGCACTATTTCTGGGGCTCTTGGTCAAAAGTGGTGCACTACATATGGAATGGGATGCGATTTGGGACGACACAGGCCGTGTCAGACCACAGTCCTGTAATCTCCCCATCTTCTCCTCCATCATTGGTTCTATGGAGACCTAGTCATCGTATTGTTAGGCTGACTTGTTAACAATGCACATATTCAACTGACCACAGGCACAAAACCTATACAAGGACTCTCTCTCTCTTTCACATACACAGGAGATAAATCTCTCTCTCTTTCACATACACAGGGAGATAAATCTCTCTCTCTTTCACATACACAGGGAGATACATCTCTCTCGCTCTTTCACATACACAAGGAGATAAATCTCTCTTTCACATACACAGGGAGATAAATCTCTCTCTCTTTCACACACACAGGGAGATATATCTCTCTCGCTCTTTCACATACACAAGGAGATAAATCTCTCTCTCTCACATACACAGGGAGATAAATCTCTCTCTCTTTCACATACACAGGGAGATAAATCCCTCTCTTTTACATACACAGGGAGATAAATCTCTCTTTCACATACACAGGGAGATAAATCTCTCTCTCTCTTTCACATACACATGGAGATAAATCTCTCTTTCACATACACAGGGAGATAAATCTCTCTCTCTTTCACATACACAGGGAGATAAATATCTCTTTCACATACACAGGGAGATAAATCTCTCTCTCTTTCACATACACAGGGAGATAAATCTCTCTTTCACATACACAGGGAGATAAATCTCTCTCTTTCACATACACAGGGAGATAAATATCTCTCTCTTTCACATACACAGGGAGATACATCTCTCTCGCTCTTTCACATACACAGGGAGATAAATCTCTCTCTTTCACATACACAGGGAGATACATCTCTCTCTCTTTCACATACACAGGGAGATAAATCTCTCTCTTTCACATACACAGGGAGATACATCTCTCTCGCTCTTTCACATACACAGGGATATAAATCTCTCTCTTTCACATACACAGGGAGATAAATCTCTCTCTCTTTCACATACACAGGGAGATAAATCTCTCTCTTTCACATACACAGGGAGATACATCTCTCTCGCTCTTTCACATACACAGGGATATAAATCTCTCTCTTTCACATACACAGGGAGATAAATCTCTCTCTCTTTCACATACACAGGGAGATAAATCGTTCCATGCATGCAGAGACTGCCCTGGCCTCTGATCCTACAAAGATCAGACATTAAATAAATAGACGCTGAGTTCTGGAAGGAAGGGCTTGTTTATATTTCAGCGTTTGCTTTAGAAATATCCTCAAGCTTTACACTGGCATGCGCCCACTAAGGCTCACTTGTAATGTAGTCTACTGTCTGAGTCCTTTAGAAATATCCTCAAGCTTTACACTGGCATGCGCCCACTAAGGCTCACTTGTAATGTAGCCTACTGTCTGAGTCCTTTAGAAATATCCTCAAGCTTTACACTGGCATGCGCCCACTAAGGCTCACTTGTAATGTAGTCTACTGTCTGAGTCCTTTAGAAATATCCTCAAGCTTTACACTGGCATGCGCCCACTAAGGCTCACTTGTAATGTAGTCTACTGTCTGAGTCCTTTAGAAATATCCTCAAGCTTTACACTGGCATGCGCCCACTAAGGCTCACTTGTAATGTAGTCTACTGTCTGAGTCCTTTAGAAATATCCTCAAGCTTTACACTGGCATGCGCCCACTAAGGCTCACTTGTAATGTAGTCTACTGTCTGAGTCCTTTAGAAATATCCTCAAGCTTTACACTGGCATGCGCCCACTAAGGCTCACTTGTAATGTAGCCTACTGTCTGAGTCCTTTAGAAATATCCTCAAGCTTTACACTGGCATGCGCCCACTAAGGCTCACTTGTAATGTAGTCTACTGTCTGAGTCCTTTAGAAATATCCTCAAGCTTTACACTGGCATGCGCCCACTAAGGCTCACTTGTAATGTAGCCTACTGTCTGAGTCCTTTAGAAATATCCTCAAGCTTTCCACTGGCATGCGCCCACTAAGGCTCACTTGTAATGTAGCCTACTGTCTGAGTCCTTTAGAAATATCCTCAAGCTTTACACTGGCATGCGCCCACTAAGGCTCACTTGTAATGTAGTCTACTGTCTGAGTCCTTTAGAAATATCCTCAAGCTTTACACTGGCATGCGCCCACTAAGGCTCACTTGTAATGTAGCCTACTGTCTGAGTCCTTTAGAAATATCCTCAAGCTTTACACTGGCATGCGCCCACTAAGGCTCACTTGTAATGTAGTCTACTGTCTGAGTCCTTTAGAAATATCCTCAAGCTTTACACTGGCATGCGCCCACTAAGGCTCACTTGTAATGTAGTCTACTGTCTGAGTCCTTTAGAAATATCCTCAAGCTTTACACTGGCATGCGCCCACTAAGGCTCACTTGTAATGTAGTCTACTGTCTGAGTCCTTTAGAAATATCCTCAAGCTTTACACTGGCATGCGCCCACTAAGGCTCACTTGTAATGTAGTCTACTGTCTGAGTCCTTTAGAAATATCCTCAAGCTTTACACTGGCATGCGCCCACTAAGGCTCACTTGTAATGTAGCCTACTGTCTGAGTCCTTTAGAAATATCCTCAAGCTTTACACTGGCATGCGCCCACTAAGGCTCACTTGTAATGTAGTCTACTGTCTGAGTCCTTTAGAAATATCCTCAAGCTTTACACTGGCATGCGCCCACTAAGGCTCACTTGTAATGTAGCCTACTGTCTGAGTCCTTTAGAAATATCCTCAAGCTTTACACTGGCATGCGCCCACTAAGGCTCACTTGTAATGTAGTCTACTGTCTGAGTCCTTTAGAAATATCCTCAAGCTTTCCACTGGCATGCGCCCACTAAGGCTCACTTGTAATGTAGCCTACTGTCTGAGTCCTTTAGAAATATCCTCAAGCTTTACACTGGCATGCGCCCACTAAGGCTCACTTGTAATGTAGTCTACTGTCTGAGTCCTTTAGAAATATCCTCAAGCTTTACACTGGCATGCGCCCACTAAGGCTCACTTGTAATGTAGCCTACTGTCTGAGTCCTTTAGAAATATCCTCAAGCTTTACACTGGCATGCGCCCACTAAGGCTCACTTGTAATGTAGCCTACTGTCTGAGTCCTTTAGAAATATCCTCAAGCTTTACACTGGCATGCGCCCACTAAGGCTCACTTGTAATGTAGCCTACTGTCTGAGTCCTTTAGAAATATCCTCAAGCTTTACACTGGCATGCGCCCACTAAGGCTCACTTGTAATGTAGCCTACTGTCTGAGTCCTTTAGAAATATCCTCAAGCTTTACACTGGCATGCGCCCACTAAGGCTCACTTGTAATGTAGCCTACTGTCTGAGTCCTTTAGAAATATCCTCAAGCTTTACACTGGCATGCGCCCACTAAGGCTCACTTGTAATGTAGCCTACTGTCTGAGTCCTTTAGAAATATCCTCAAGCTTTACACTGGCATGCGCCCACTAAGGCTCACTTGTAATGTAGCCTACTGTCTGAGTCCTTTAGAAATATCCTCAAGCTTTACAAGCGCCCACTAAGGCTCACTTGTAATGTAGCCTACTGTCTGAGTCCTTTAGAAATATCCTCAAGCTTTACACTGGCATGCGCCCACTAAGGCTCACTTGTAATGTAGCCTACTGTCTGAGTCCTTTAGAAATATCCTCAAGCTTTACACTGGCATGCGCCCACTAAGGCTCACTTGTAATGTAGCCTACTGTCTGAGTCCTTTGTCAATTTGGTGCTGTTCTGGAAATCCCAGGATCTGACTGACTATTCCCTGTCTACTAGAAGTTAGTTACTGCTTATAAGCAGGAAGAGACTAGTAAAGGCTTTCAAAGAAGATAGAATACGTTTTTGCTTTTGAAATCAACTTTGAAAAGAATTTGACTGCGACCCGACCCGGATGCAGTCTGGGGATACTGGCGTGTTCGGGACGAGATCGAGGCACTGCACTGCCTGAGCTCCGGGAGGAGCTGCCTGCTGGAGAGAGTTGCTGGGCGAGGGAGCGATTTACTACAACAAGACAGGGCGACAGCGAGATCAACTTCAGCACGCCTAACTAGTTACTAGGTATTTTCATAACGAACAGAAAACAAGGTCGGAAGGCAGCGCGGGAGCTATTTATAACATTGCTGCTGATAAAGTGCCAAATTGGTCACGTTCGTAAAGTAATATTTTTGCGGGGCGACAGATCGGAGGAGGGACGGGAGAGTGTGAAGCACTTTGATGTGGGCTGCTGATGGTTGTAGCAGTGAGAAGGGATTTAACAACTTTCCTAAACACAAAAACAAGGGATTCGTGGCAATATTTCCCGAAATACATCTCTGGTTTACCCACGAAGCTTTTGCCCTGTAAGTATCTCCTAAACTGGCATGTTATTTTGTATTTCTCGCCAATTTGCCATCTGTCATTTGATTCCTGTTTGTTCAAATGTCATTTGATTCCCGTTTGATTAACAAGTAGAAGTGACGAGCTGGCTAATTATATTAGTTTGCGAGGTAGAGTAACTATTATATAATATAACTGTAGCTTACTAGCGAATGTATTATGTTCTTCTGTGGGAAGATAAGAACTGGTATGCGTTTATAATCGCTTATTTTTATGGCCCCACAATTGTATTTAATGTTATCCAGCTACTTACTGTACGCAGCTAAAAACCACAAGAACCAAACATCCCGCACAACACTCCCACTGGTTTCAATACAGACATTGGAAACTGAATAGCTAAAATCATATTGCTATAAATAAATAAACTAGAAAGTAGTCAACTTTTTTTTCTAGTGTTAGACTGATCGCATTATATTTTATGTTTTTATACCAAATGACATCGCGCTTGTTTTATTGTTCCGCATATAGTTACAGAGTTGAACAACATGGACACACCACATCACTGATAAGTAACCTACGTGTCAGTCAATTGAAATTACATTTACATTTCCATTTAAGTCATTTAGCAGACGCTCTCTAAACCGTGTTGTTTGTTTGTAGTGACAGTTTGTTATCCGTGGTTCTTAACGGTAATGTTTTCCATGATGTGGTCAATGAGTTTACTCGGTGTGAGTGACTTCGTTCTGTCGGAGAGCGCAACAACCATCAGACAGCTTGGAAATGTGTTCATGCACTTTACTCAAATGATCTTTAATAGAAAGGAACGGATTTCTGACGAACTAAGACAGGACATCCTGGACCAGGCTATTCACTGTGTTTGTCAAGGTAAAGGACGTAATGACTGGTTCACTGTGGCACTCACTTAATAACATGTACGCCCTCGTCACTCCATTACCTGTCAATCAAACGTGCAGTTTACGACGCAGTCAGAGTGT